>NC_132782.1:136065298-136368328 GCF_048418805.1 Vulpes vulpes
GTTTGAAAAATATGACAAGCTGAGTACCCTGACTTAAAATGTACAGTATTTCATTATTCCAAGAAGGGATTCATTAAAAGATGGAGTTTTTGTAAGGCATACAATTATTATTGGCTGAAAGAATGAATCAATACCATGTGGTCTCTGAACAGGATCTAAATTGCATGCTTCTTGCAAACTCAAAGTAAGAGTTGGAAGGAGGGCAGATCCAGAGGGCTAGTAGGATGGACCCACAGGAGATCTATTTCTAGGTTATGAAAAAACTTGATACTTAAAGACAAATCAGTGGAAACCTTTAGGTAAACACTCTCCACTAAATCCCTTTAATTACCCTTTAATTATCTTCCTAGACAATATCTAGGGTAGAGATAAAGGTGATCCTAAATGAAAATTCAAAAGAACTTGATTTTAAAAGTGGAGGGGAGGACTCTTCAATGCATCTTTACAGAATGATGCTCAAACTGTTAATGGTCATGCTTCATTTGGGTGAAGGCTAAAGATCTTGATATGTGAACCGTATCCACCTAGTGATACTATAATAAGAAATAAATAGATATATATATTTGGGCTTCACTCCACCTCTCGGCCAAAGCTCCTTAAATCCCTTGAAATTTCCTAAGTGAAAGAATGAAAGGAGCACCTTTTACTATCATATTTGGTCTTTTGTCCATATGAGTGAAAAGACTGTCTTATGTTCTTCCCAACAAGCCCCTTAACCACATCTGTGTTTATGCTTGAGATGACTTGGAAAGTCGATAGATAATCTCAGGATGGAGGGGTAGTGCGAGTTTGAGTTAATTATTAATGGTCAATGATTTAATCAATCATGTCTATATAATAAAGCCCTGTTTGGGAAAAAAAGAGGGTGCGGAGATTGATGGATTGCTGAATGCAATGCAGGTGATGAGACAGCGGCATACCTGGAGAGCACATGGAAGGTTGATATCCCTTCCCTCTGTACCTTGTCCTATGCATCTCTTCCATCTCACTGTTCCTGAACTGTATCTTTTTACAATAAGCCAAAAATCTAGTAAGTGGACTTTTACTGAATTCTGTGAGCCATTCTAGGAAATTATCAAATCTGAAAAGGGCATTGTGGGAACCTCCAACTTATAGCTGGTTGGTCAGAAAAACAGGTAACAACTTGAACTTGTGCCTGGCATCTGAAGGGAGGGTGGTGTAAACTGTGGGACTGAGCCAGTAACATGTGGGGCCTGATGGTAACTCTAGGTGATTAGTGTCATAGTGAATTTTACAACACCCACTTGGAGAGTAGAGTACAGAAAGTGGAAGAAGTGCTCCCTTATATACAGCCCCCGCCCTATTCATATTTTGAAGTCCTAACCTCCAAGTACCTCAGAAAGTAACTCCATTTGGAGAAGTGTCTTTAAAGAGGTAACTAAGGTAAAATGAGGTCATATGAGTGAGCCATAATCCAATCTGACTGTTGTCAAGAAGAGATCAGGACATAGACAAGCACTATTATGGAGACAGACAATAGCAGAGAAGAAGAGGAGCCTTGGGGGGGAAAAATCAACCCTGCTAATACACCTTCATGTTAGGCTTCTAGCACACAGGGCTTTAAGAAAATAAACTACTATTATTTAAACCACCTAATCTGTGATAATTTACAATGGATACAGACCAAAAGAAAATAGACAATGAAAACAACTAATCAAATTAAGAACAGTAAATAAATGTGTTTGAAACTCAGGAAGGAAACATAGTGCTACTTTGTAATTATGAGTGCAGGGGAACACAGATTGGCGGGAAGTATGGTTTTCCTCACTCACTGTAGCACTGCATCTGCTGGCAGAGACAACAGATAAGAAAATGACCAGATGGCAGCCGGTCAGACCTCAGAATGAAGGGAGTATCTGCAATAGTGGAATAGAGGCAGCAGACACTGTGGGAACAAATTTCACCTGGAATTACTCAACACTTTATATACCCCAAAGACCATCAGATGTATCTCCTTTCTTCTATTCTCAACTGTAGAGCCAAAGAGATGTGAAATGGTTAGAGTTCCATATGATAAGGGGAACTGTTTTTATTTACTAAATGTGAACACAGTCCCAAAATAAAATTTAGCAAAAATTATACTGTGACATAATAAAAAACCCAAAATAACCCCCCACCCACTCCTGAAGTTAAACCACGCCAAATAATGGAAGATATTCTCCATGGTAATAGAAAAAAGATATTTTTTAAGGATACTGAAATTGACTTACCTATCTCCCTGCCTGCCCGGCTTCCATTATTAGTATACACATGAGCAAACTGTCAATTTCTATGGAAGTCAGAAAAAGTTTTTATTATTGACAGCGCAAACACACTGTTGAGCAGATGCTGTCATCAAATTGTAGTATTCAGTTACTCTCCTTTGAAATTAAGTGAAGTACTTGTTTAAAAATGTTTTCTCATTAGAATATACAATGATCATTTTAAATTCTATCTGCTGCAATAGGACAGTTCTATCACCCTACAATCTGGACTATGCCATAAACACTATTGTACTCGAACAGATGGAAATCATAAAGTGATATTTAGCTACAGATTTCCTGTCATATAGTTTTGCAAACTGAAAACGGAGAAATCAACATTTGCAATCAACTAAAAACAAAATACTATCTAGTAAGCTAAAGTGATGCTAATGTGACACAGGAATATAAATGCCTTCAATTTAACGTGCTGTAGCATCCAGGGAAAAGAAAATATTAAAATGATACCTCACAAAGTTAGTCAAGCATGATATGTGGGGGCAGAGCTGGGGAAGGGGTGATACGTAAGATACCTACACAGACTTGCCGGACATGGTGCATGATAGTTTTAACTGATCAAGTGATATATGTTCCAATGAGCTTACCATTTGATGCTTACAAAATATCCAAGAGTACTAGGGAATAGCCTTTGAACTTTAGAGTCTTAATTTCTTCTTAAAGAAAATGAGGGGGATCCCTGGGTGGCGCAGCGGTTTGGCGCCTGCCTTTGGCTCAGGGCGCGATCCTGGAGACCCGGGATCGAATGCCACATCGGGCTCCCGGTGCATGGAGCCTGCTTCTCCCTCTGCCTGTGTCTCTGCCTCTCTCTCTCTCTGTGACTATCATAAATAAAAAAATAAAATAAAAACAAATTACAGTTTAAAAAAAAAAAAAAAGAAAGAAAATGAGGTGGTGATACTTGCAACCTAGTTCATAAAATTACTAAAAAAACTAATAAATTTATGTAGCATACTATAAACTGCATGGAGTTTTTTTTTTTTTTTAACTCAGTAGATGGATGTCTAATCTATTATTAACCACAGAACATAAGGTCATATTGCTGATGCATGTATCTAAAATTCTGAGATCTGAACTTAGTTGTAAAAATCAAGTCATCAAAATTAACATTATGATGAAATATATTCCACTCCCCATGCCCTAGAACAGCAATCTAAAGAAACATCTCAATGGGAAATTTTTATGTATTAGACTTCATGCATTTTACAAACACAGTATTTCAGTCAAGGTCCAATTAGGAATTAAATCCACCCTTCCCCCAGCAATTTGAATAGAAACAGTGGTTTGGGTTTTGTTTTTCTTTTAAAGTAGGTTTCACCCCCAGCGTGGAGGTGAACATGGAGCTTGAACTATCAGACCCTGACTGAGATCAAGATCTGAGCTGAAATCAAGAGTCGGACTCTAAACCAGACTGAGCCACCCAGGTGCCCCAAGAGAAAGCTTAATATAAAAAATTATTAACTATACAGGGTATTGGAGTAGTAAGAGATTGGCTACCAAGAAGAGAACTCTGAAGAGTAAAAACAGTAGATATAAGGAACAACCCACTACCCATAGGACTCTAAGAGTGACCAAGAAAGAATCCCACATCCCATGCCTGGCTAAGATCCAGATATTGTTGGAAAGGTCATAGCTACAATTCACTGGATAGCAGAGAAGCTGCTGTGGTGCTGCACCAGCAGAACTTCCTGGAAATCTATCCTCAAGAATGTTAGAGGAAAAAAAAAAAAAAAAAAAGAATGTTAGAGAAAACAATTCATGGTGAGGTGTCTTACCAGAAGCACTCCATTATGAAACCACACAGAAACTGCTGGTTGTCATACAGTGCAGAAGGTGGACACCGTTGCTGCAGGTGCCACAGGGAACAGAAGTACTTTGCTACAAAACTGTGTGGTGGGTGGAGATGCAGGTGATAAAGGACTGAGGAGGAAGCTACTGGTTGTTCAGGGGTTGCTGACCACTGTGCACTGCAGGAACCAGGGAAGCTGCAAGTACTCCAGAACCACAAAAGAGCTCCGTTTCTCCTTCAATGGGACTGTGTCATGACCCTCAACTGACAATACTTGACACTGTGCCAAGTGGAAAAGGAAAAACATTTAAAACATTCACTTCAATTTTTCCAGAGCAGCCAGTGAAGGTGAATATGGAGTTGAGAGGTAATAAATTGATGAGTGGAACACTCAGCTAGAATTCTAAACTGCTACAACATTTTACCTTGAAACCTAAAAATAAAGATATAAATGAATGAGTCAAGGACAAAAGAACCTTAGATAAAATTCATTCCTTGAATCCCAATTTCCCTAATTTACTAATGAAAGAATCACCATTCACATTTAAGACTCATTCGAGGGGAACAGATTAATAAAATATGTAACTGAAGATTCACATTTGGGGCCTGTTTTCCCTCTGAAACTCAGGTGAAGGCAGGGGGAAAAACACACTTGTGTAAAAAAACAGAAACAAAAAAATAAAACCACACCTTACAAGGTGCAAGAGGAAATGGATGAGAGAATAGACGGGAAGAGGGACAAGTTCACAAAGAAATATATAAAGGTTTACATGTGCATACCTAATTACCTACAACACAGTAAGAAAAACACAATTAAAGCCAAAGCTACTCACTTTGGTTTTAGATAAAAACCAAGGTATGCATTGAAATAGTAATTTGGGTTTTTTTTTCCGTTAATTTATTAGTGTAGTAAGTTATACTGAGTTTTCCAATTAATAAATCACCTATCATTCCTAGGATAGACTCTTTTTAGCCTTTTTTCAGTTTTAGTGAGCTACAATTGACAGACATTTGACATTATATTAGTTTAAGGTATACAGCATGAGTTGATGTATGGGTATGTTGTGAAATCACTACCATAAATTGAAGTTAACACATCCATCATTCCCATAGTTAAAAAAAAACAAATTTGTTTCCTTGTGATGAGAACTTAAGATTTAAAGCCACAGCAACTTTCAAATATACAATACAGTATTGTTAACCATAGTCACCATTCTGTACATTACATCCCTGGAAGTCCTCATGATCATACTTCCAGAGCGCCTCTATTACTTGAACAGAAATACAACGCTACTTGATTCTCTGCCCTCAAACCGACCCTCATCATCTCATGCCCAGGTTATTAGAGTCTACTAATGATTCTCTCTGCCTCCAACTACTTTACTTTTAGGTACTAAATGTTTTATATACTTGCTCTCTTCCAAGAGAAAGCAGCTTATTTTAAAAAGATATGTGTAATATGACTGATAAAAAGGAATAAAAAGAAAAGAGAAGAAGAAAGCAACTATGTCAACCTTAAGGTTCAACATACATAGCTACCATGACTGTTTCCAAGGCGCTCAAGGCAAAACTTCCATGAAGTTTCCAAGCACTCAAGGCACAAAAGAAAATTCAATCTTTCACAGAAATCTTCATTACCAAAAATGAGGAAACATACCATATCCTATAAGATATATCCCAAAATAAACTTTCTTAGAAACTTGTCATTTGTAAAATTATGTAATATAATGAACAGTGTCCTCAACAATAGTCTTCCAGTAAATAAAGAGAATTCACAGAGCTGGTTTCTCCAAAGTCTTTTTTTAAAAAGGAAAGTGGGCACAGCCCGGGTGGCTCAGCGGTTTAGCGCTGTCTTCAGCGCAGGGTGTGGTTCTGGAGACCTGGGATCCAGTCCCATGTCAGGCTTCTCTGCATGGAGCCTGCTTCTCCCTCTGCCTGTGTCTGTGCCTCTCTGTGTGTGTGTTTCTCATAAATAAATTAAATCTTAAAAAAATAAAATTCAAATTTAAAAAATAATAAAAAAGGAAAGTATAAAACTGAGGTACAGCTCAATAATTTTACAAAACATTAGGGTGATTTGGTCCAAACATATATTCTCTTAGGAACCTGAATGGATTAGGGAAAGGATTTAAAGTGCCTAAGGAAAGGATGGACAGCCTGTTCTTTGGACAAAATGTTTCTACATTTTATTCTTTAGATCTTAATTCCCCCAGAATCCCTAAAAGGGTAGGCTGACCTAGGGCACAAAGTAGAGAGGACAATTCTAATCCCCTTAGTAAATCAGTACCACTCTAATCCTATGTCTATATACAGGCATTTAAGCCATAATGTGTTATATGAGTCCTAGGAAAAAACCTTGTCTTCTACAAAGTCACACACTATAAGTAATTGGCCTTGGGAGGAAAAATAGGGTTAGTGCAGGCCATTTATACTATGCAATTTGAACCAGAGAACTAAAAGACATAACTACTCAAAAAGAGACACGTGGTAAGTCCCTAATGAATTATAAATAGTAAATATGGGGTATTTTAAAAATTAAAGAGAGCTTGACAGAAAGGAATGCAAGAAACAGTTGAGTTTATGAGAAAAAGGGGTGTGGAGCACAGAGAAGAAATACTTTTAAGATACAGTATGTGGCCAAACAAAACCAAAAGGTAGAATGTGGGGTGAATGAGCTATGGGCAGTTTCAGGATTGAGTTTAAGAATGCTTTCACTCAACTGCTACAATCTGGAGGTACTGAGAAATACCACTATAAATCAATCCTACTTCCAACTACACTGACATTGTTACCTTATTTACCAACTGTGTATAAGCCAAATGAACAGTGTAACAGGACAGACTTACTATGTTTCTCTAACATTTTATCTGAAAAAGAATTATACTGAAAAGAGGGAAGAGGAATGTATGGGAGGAACAAAGAAAGAAAAAGGAAAGGACAGGAAAGAAGAAAAAAAAAGAGGAATTAATTCATTTACTAATTTGGAAAATAACTGTATTACATTATCTCCTAAAACTGACTTCTCCCATCCAGGTTTCTAATGGGAGGTGAAGAGGGAATGAATGACCTCAAGATTAGTATTACTGATGATAAACTAAGATTCCTAGAAGCTATGCCATTCTGTTTTTAACTGGGTCTATGCAAAGTGAGTTGACATTTGACTTTAAAATCTGAGTTAAATGAAGATATAATACCTAGGAAAACCTTCTTTCTTTTTGAGAAAAAGAGCTAAATTATTTTTCATAGGTGGTAATTTTCAACTCTGTGATATAAATCCAGATATAAACCCTATCACTCCAAACCATGAAGTTTAACTTAGAGGAGGATGGACCATCTGAAGGTGTTTCCTTCCAAATGCCCTTCTAGAAAACACCTAACTTGAAGTTTGATACCAAAGAAAGTTACTGATGAGTAAAGGCATATAATATAGCTATTCTAAAATTTTATTATGTGAAATGAAAGTTTGACAGTGATAGAAAAATCTATGATATAGATATAAGTACCAGTAAAAAGGTAAAAATACTGATGGGGAAGTAATTCTCAGATGAAGAAAAAATACATGGGCAACTTCTAAACATTACTGGCAGTTTCTATTCTCTGAAAGCACTGTGAGACTGTATTATGGAGAGGTGTGAATTAATTAGGTATATATAAATGCAATGCCCATATACTGAAGGAAAACTTTGATAATTATGTTAGTACTCAGCTACAAAAAAATGAATTGAGAGAGAACTCCCTTCCTAGTCACTAAAAATATATAAATATGTCCTAGGTAAGCTACTTGCATCTCCAAAATCATGTATAAAGAAGAAAGTTACAGCATCAATTCCTCAAAGTACATACCTGAGACCTAAATCTGTCATTTTGACAAACTACCTTTAGCTTTGCACTGTACTGCTACCAAATAAGAAAAATTCTTGTCTACCCTGATAGAGGTGCTCAATATGATATTAAGATTTAAATTATGCCGATTTTGCTAGATAAGACAGATGGCTGCCCTATAAAATAACAATACACAATGCCCTAATTCTATTATTAATGAGTGAACTGAGGAATGAAAAGGAAAGAGAATAAGTTTATAGAATTAAACCTTTCAAATGGTATTACGAATACCGGGGAGAGCAGCAGAAATAGCTCAGTTGGGAGGAGGTTTGACTGAAGAAAATTGGGGATACGATTTTGGCAAAAAGTTAATGGTAATCACTACAGAAAAAAAAAATAATGAAACCAGTTTTCTATGAACAGAAAGGAAGTTCAGAATCCCTATTTTATGTTTGGCATGATTTGCTGTACATTAACAAAAGTATTTCTCTGTAACAGATTTGAAGAAGCCTCAAAAATATGTGGGTTATAGGACTGCCACAATTCCCACACATCCTAATATATTTTTATTCAGGGTAATTTATTCTTTTTAAAATCTCACTTGGTTATCACCAGGACACTATCCTGCCTAAAAATTATGTCAAAACTCTTAACAACAATGCTACAAGGTAAGTATTATTCTTATAGCTGAGGAAATTGTACCATGGAGAGGTTTAGGAACTTGTGCAAATTGGCAAAGCTGGTAAGGAACAGAGCTGAGACAGGAAGTTCAAGAGAACAGAGAAGTTTCTGTTTCTATCCCATTTTCCTGAGAGTTTTCTAGGTGAGTTGGTATTGTCAGTTCAATCCAATTTCCACAGGAAAACCAATTCTGAATTACAGATAAGGAACAAATGATATAGAACAGAATCATTTCTGTAACTTGGGACCTCTTTCTGTATTTCATCCCATCCAATGGCTCGAATGTGACCATACTGTGGAGAGTAAAGCACGGGAATATGCCTCCGGAGGAGCCTGGGAGAGCAGAGCCAGGAGGGGTGGCATTATAGAATAGCACACGCTTTTAGGTTTAGCAGGAACATAATTCAATCCAGTTTGCTTGATTTCTTCTAATCTACTAATTCACTGTTCATCTTGTTCTATTTTGAAGACTTTATGAAAGTCAAATTTGAGTTTTGTCTAATGTTTCTGTCTCTGATAGGTTAAAATCTCCATTTGTTACTTTATCCTCCATTTTCCTGTCCTAAGTAACTGCCTATGACCCTACAGGATACCTTTTCAGCATCTCTCTTGCTTCCTACTTTTATTTGGTTATTATTTCTTGGCTTCATCCCAGAAACCTTTGTCAAATCATATCTTTTCAATCTACAAGGCTACTGTCATAGACTTACTTTTTAAAATCTCTAGCATGAATGAATGTTAACAGCTGATTCCCCTAAATGCAGGGGAATGTTCCACAAAGGAGATAGGATTTTATGACTGGAGAGAGGTTATTATTTTATCCTATTAAACAAAAATTCTTCAGGCCATTAATCCAAACTTCTTAGTTGGCAAATCAAACTCCTCGTAATCAAGCCCCAAACAAGCATTTCCACTTTATCCCCATTTCCTCCTCCACAGATTTCTCCCTATTCTCTATTTAACACAGTCTTGTATAGTTCCCTTCACTCTAAGTACTATTTTTTCCCTGAGATACCCCTCTAAGCTTCCTACACAGTCTTAAAAGGCCCAGCTGAAACCCACCTTCCTTGAAAACATCAGGGGCAGGCCTCTAGACACTAAGTTCCAATAATTTGCCTCCATTTATAATACAGCAAGAACACATGTTATAGTTATTCACTATTTGTATGTTTGTCTTCCACACCAGAGGTCTAGGTCATCATTTATAACCCAAACTTCTAATCCAAAGCCTGGCATAGATAATGTAAGTACTCGATTAGTGTTCACTGTTCAAGCAATTAAGAGTACCACATTGGATGTTAGCAAAACTGCAGAACATGAAGTTCCAGCTCTCACTTCCCCAAGGAAACATCAATTTAACAACAACTTAAACACCAAAATACTTTACAAGATTTCTAGAGTCCAATTAAAAACTTGCAGTACCCCAGACAGGCACAAAGCCAAAAAGAGCTACGCTGATACAGGTAAAAAGAAAATCTCACTATCCCTGCATCAATCCTTCCACGTAGCCAGGACAGATCAGCATCAAGAGATAGCCTTGGCTTGGAACTTTTCACTGGGGGTAGAGGGAGAGAAGAATGGACTATGCATCAAAGATTCTGGCTTTTTGGAAGGAATACCTGAGGGACTAGTTTCTGTCACACCCAACTTAACCAAAGAAGAAAACACTTGCACAATGAAAACTACAAACCATTATTGCAAGAAGTTAAAGACAACACAAATAAAAGGAAAGACATCCCATGTTCATCAATTAGAAGACCTAAATAACATTAAAACATCCATACTACTGAAAATGATCTATAGATTTCAATATAATCCCTATCACAATCCCAATGAGGTTTTTTGTTGTTGTTTCATAAACAGAAAAAAAGAATCCCAAAATTCACATGGAACTACAAAGGACCCCAGAGACCCAAAACAGTCTTGAGAACAGAACAAAGCTGAGGGCCTCACACTTCCTGATTTCAAAACATATTACAAAACTACAGTAATCAGAACAGAATGGTATTGACATTACAGATGAACATATACACCAATGAAACAACGCATCCCAGAAATAAATCCTCATATATACATACAGTCAAATCATCTTCTACAAGGGTGCCAGCACTCTACAATGGGGAAAGGATGGTTTCTAACACATCATGTTGGGCAACCGAATATTCACAAGCAAAACAATGAAACCAGACGCTTATCTTACACCATACATAAAAATCAACTGAAAATGGATTAAAGACTTAAATGTGAGACCTGAAATTATAAAACTCTTAGAAAAAACACAGGGAGAAAACTTCATGATATTGGTCTTGGCAATGATTTCTTGGACAGGATACCAAAAGCACAGCAACAAAAGGCAAAAATAGACAAAGCAGGACTATATCAAACTAAAATCTTCTGTTGGGATGCCTGGGTGGCTCAGCGGTTGAGCATCTGCCTTTGACTTACGGCATGATCCCAGGTTCCGGGATCGAGTCCCACATCAGGCTCTGGCAGAAAGCCTGCTTCTCCCTATGCCTATGTCTCTGCCTGCCTCTCTCTCTCTCTCTCTCTCTCTCTCTTTCATAAGTAAATAAATAATATCTTAAAAAATAAAATCTTCTGTTAATAACTCTTGTTACTTTATCAATTAACAAAATGAAAAGGCAACCTACACAATGGAAGAAAATTCTGCAAACCATATATCTCATAAAGAATTAATATCCAAAATATATAAAGGTCTCCTATAACTCAAATGCAAAAATACATCTGAATTTAAAAATGGGCAAAGGACTTGACTGAATACACACTTCTCTTAAAAAGACATACAAAAAAAATTTGTGTATTGGAAAAGACATTTAATATCACTCATCTTCAGGGATATGCAAATCAAAACCACAAGATATTACCTCATACTTGTTAAGATGGCCAATACAAAAAAAATGCTGGCAAAAATATGAAGAAATTGAAACCCTGGTGCACTGTTGGTAAGAATGTAAAATGCTGTGTGTAAAACAGTATTGAGGTTCCTTAGAAAATTAAATATAGAAGTACCATATGATCTAGCAATTCTACTTCTGGGTTTTTTCCAAAAGAATTTAAATCAGGATCTTGAAGAGATACGTGCACTTCCATGTTCATTGCAGCACGATTCACAATAGCCAAGAGTTGGAAACAAAGGTCCATTGACATATGAATGGATGAAAAAAATGTTGTATATACATACAACAGAATATTATTTAGTCTTTCAAAAAGAGGAGGAGGGGCATCTGGGTGGCTCAGTTAATGTAGTGTCTGCCTTTAGCTCATCAGGTCACGATCCCACAGTCCTGGGATTGAGATCCATATTGGGCTCCCTGGTTCTCCCTCTCCTGCTCCCCCTGCTTATGCTCTCTGTCAAATAAATAATTAAAAAGTTTTAAAATAAAAATTTAAAGAACAAAATCCTGTCATATGCAACAAAATGTATGTGCCTGGAGGACATTATGCTAACTAAGCTAGTCACAAAAGGTCAAATGCTGCATGATTCCACTTATATGAAGTATCTAAAGTAGTCAAACTCACAGAATCAGAACATACGTAGAATGGTGGTTGAGAGGATGGGGTTGCTGGGAAGAAGCGAGGAGTTGCTGTGCAATTGGGTATAGTTTCGGTTACACAAGATGAGAAAGTTCTAACGATCTGCTCTACAACATTGTGCTTTATAGTTATAAATATTGTACTTAACACTTAAAGTTTCTTAAGAGTGTAGCTCTCATGTTATGTGTTTGTGCTTTTTATCACCAAAAAACCCAAACAAACGAACAAACAAAAAACCCCAAAACACTACAATGTTGATGATTGTCTTTGGGAGTATTACAGACTATCTTGGGAAAGGGCAAAGAGCTTGCTATATAGGTCAGCCAATAATGGATGATTCAGGTTGCCAGGATGGGAGTGTGTACTTTTACAAAGAGAAAAATTTTAAGCAGACACAACTTCCAAAGTGGGAGTACTAACCAGAATGGAGACTGTGTCAAGTTACTAATAAGTGTAAACTAGGATATGTAAACACAAGGAAGCATACTTAACATTTCAGCAGAGAGAAACTGAAAAGAAAAGTCTACTCTGATAGGGTTATACCCCTAAGAGGTGCTTGGGGATCATGTTTTACTGTATAGCAATCACAAATTTTTAAAAAGGTAGGGGGTGTCTGGGTGGTAGAGTTGGTTGAGTGTCTGACTCTTGGTTTCTCCTCACGTCATGATCTCAGGGTCGTGAGATCAAGCCCTGCATCTGGCTCCACACTCAGTGCAGTCTGCTTGGGAATCTCTCTCCCCCTTCTGCTCCTGTGCTCCTATACATGGGCTTTCTCTCTCTCTCTCCTCCACTCCCTCATCCTCTTGTACCTCCACCCATTCTCTATTTAAAATAAATCCTCTTTAAACACAGACACACACACACACACACACACACACACACACACACACACACACGGGGGAAAGGAGGGTGGGAGGCAGGAGATGGGAACAAATATCCCAGATTCTGGATGTTATTTAAGTAAGAAGAGTCAAAGTCCTCTATGGAACTCTTAGAAACAAACATTACTTCAGTATCTAAGCCAAGAAATCACTATGGAAATTTACTTATTGAGAACAGTGAAACCTATCACATCAAACTTGAGGGTATCAACTCTTAAACACTGGCAGGGTTCTCATTAAGAGAAAAAAAATAATTTGGGACCATACAGAAACCATCAAACCCCACCGTAAATCCAACATTCTCTTAATAAGACAATGCATATAAAAGTGCATTGTAAACTATAAAGTCAGCTATGTTATTTATAGCTATATAGGTTTATATAGTGATATATTAATAGTTTAGTAATGCTCACATAGCAATATTTATATATTGCTAATTTCTAGTGTAATCTCTTACATTATTTTATGACACAGATAATCTGAGCCATCTGCAATAGCTTTTTAAAAATTTTTTTAAAGATTTATTTATTTATTTATGATAGACAGAGAGAGAGAGAGAGAGAGAGAGAGAGAGAGAGAGAGAGGCAGAGACACAGGAGGAGGGAGAAGCAGGCTCCAAGCTGGGAGCCCGACGTGGGAATCGATCCCGGGACTCCAGGATCACGCCCTGGGCCAAAGGCAGGAGCTAAACCGCTGAGCCACCCAGGGATCCTCTGCAATAGCTTTAATATCACACAAAAAATATTAATTTAATTGTAGTTGTTTTCTGTTTACTTAATGGGAAAGGTGAAATTTTTTTTTGGGGGGGGGGGTTAAATTTAACCAGTGTCTGGTATGTTATATTCTAGCTACTAAGATTGTTATTAAAATATTATTTTTATTTATTTTATCTAGCATTTTATTATTTTCCCTTATATGGACAATTTTCTATACCAATCCTCCTGAAAGTTAACATGAGGCATATGACACCAGACAGGCACTAAGTAAAAAATTGTCATTATCTCATATCATTTTGTAATGCCACATCCCAACATGCAAAGTCCCTTGCATTCATTAAGTGGCAATTGTTCATTTAACGATATGTTTCTAACTCTAAGCAGAAAATGCAGCATTTTTAACACAATAAACTAACACTTATTAACATGAAAGTCATTTTTAAAATTTCTAGCCTCCATTTTATTCTCTTAAAAACTATCATGGGGGTACCTGGGTGGCTCAGTGGTTGAGCATCTGCTTTCCATTCAGGACGTGATCCCTGGATACTGGGATCCTGGGATTGAGTCCCACATCAGGCTCCCCACAGGGAACCTGCTTCTCCCTCCGCCTATGTCTCTGCCTCTCTCTGTCTCTCGTGAATAAACAGGTAAATAAAAACTATTAATAATACACAGTATAGACTTGAAGGTTTATATACACATTTAGTCTTTTCCCTTCATCTTTACCTCCTACTCTATTTTTTCTAATCTACATTGCTTCTCCCTTCCCCCAAAGTTGTTTCAAATTCTGTGTATTCATAAAATTTACAAATTAATATTTAAAAATAGCACTTAAAAATACAACAAATGTAATTGCTCAGAAAATTTTTTTTAATTTTCACAAATATTTTGGATTGAATGGATGATATTCTGCAATGATGCAGAATTAGAAGTGGAATTTAGTGACTTAACTTTAGAGAAGACTGCATCATGTAAACCAAGAATTCTGTTTCAATTACTCCAGCAACTAAACACAGCATTTATTATTACAATCATAACATTTGAAATGTGTTGACAACTTTTTAAACAAAAGCATTACGGATCTGGGGGAAAAAAAGAAAAAAGCTATCTATTAAAATGTGGCTTAAGGTTTATTCTGACTACTCCAACTTTTATTTTGTCTATACTTAACTATCTTAAGACTAATTTTCTTCTCTAATCCTAGGAAACTGCCTGAAAGACTAATTAAGAAACAAAGCACTACTTTTTTTTAATCTGGTTTTAATGAAAGATGGGCAGGAAAAGAGCCTGGAAAATCTGAAACACATCAATACTATTCCAGTCACTATATATTGAAGGAGTATCTTTCAGGTTTTGTTGGATCTGGTTTGGATGGGATAACTTTAGCTCAATAATCTCATCAAACTGACTGGATAAAAGAAGCACTTTTTCCACTTAGAGTGGGAAGAGAACTATCCTGAATACTAGTGAGAATACTGTTTCAGATCTGGTGTTGGTTAAATTCCTAATGAGATAGTCTCTAAGGAGTAGGTGTTTGGTTTTTTCTTTTAGGAGTGGGTCTTACGGAGCCTGCCTATGCAGAAGTGAAGACCATTAAAACATTATCAAAACCCCAAGACAGTTTAATAACTAAAATCGAGCATGACTTTATAATATAAAAAACCACTAGGACAATTAAAGTTAAAAAAATATAATTTAATTTAAAAAAATTTTTTTTAATTTAATTATTTATGATAGTTACAGAGAGAGAAAGAGAGAGAGGCAGAGACACAGGCAGAGGGAGAAGCAGGCTCCATGCACCGGGAACCCGATGTGGGATTCGATCCCGGGTCTCCAGGATCGCGCCCCGGGCCAAAGGCAGGCAGGCGCCAAACCGCTGCGCCACCCAGGGATCCCTAAAAATTTTTTTAATTAAAAAAAATAAAATAAAACCACTAAGACAGATCTCCATTACAACACTTATATTTTATATTTATTATCAGTCTTTCTCAGAACTCAAGACCTAAAAGATTATAATCATTAGTCAATAGTCTGCTAAATGAATGTTTTGCTTGTTAAGGCACTTTGAAAGAGTCTACTCTTCCAAAATGTACTAGTTGGTTTGAAACCAAATACAAACCAAGCAAAATTTAAAAATAATTTTTAGTGAAAAATAAATTCAGAGTATCCAAAGTAGATGCAACAAATGATGGAACAAAGAATGTAGAAAACTATTCTGGTATAACAAAAAACTCAACTCCACATTCTACAAATGAAGACCCAAAATATATTAAGATATACCAAAAAGTATGCTTTTTTAAAAGGACAATACAACTTATAATTAACCTTGACAATTTCCAGGAAGGAGTGATTTGTACCATTAAGTAGTTGGTTGCTAAATTTGTGTGACAGATACTTTTAACTCACTAAAATTACAGTTCTGCTCTTTTCCCAATGTTAACAAATGCATGATTGACATTATGTAAATATACCCCTTTTCTGATCAGAAACAGGAAGAATATTTCATTAAGATATGCACACAATACACAGAAGTCAGTCCATATCACCACAGTAACGTTTTTGCAGTAATATGCAGTAATAACTAAGCACTAAGCAGAATGCAGGCTGGCTTATGGAAGGCAATACAATGAATACCTAACAGTAAATATTAGAAATGTATATTGCTTTAACCAAACTGAAAGCAAAGAAGTATATTTTGATTTTTAAATGCTTTTATTGAATTTTAAATAATAGGGATACCTTACTTTAAGAGCTTTGGTACTTTAAAAAAAAAAAAAAAAAGCTTTGGTACTTCAAAATACTTCAAATTTATATCCATATGAACACAAGAGCAGAATATCTACTTTTAGTCTACTTAAGAAAATTTCTATTATCAGTTATAAAAATGTATATTACAAAGTAATTTGTCATTCTAAATTTCTCTATTGGTTCATTAATCCCCCAAAAGTATTCTACCAAAAATATAAGAGGGGGAAGAGATCATTTTTTTCTACATTACTGTCAACTCTTTTTTTATAATAACTCAGAAGAGTGTGATTATGAATGACAAGCTCTGTAAACTAATCTCTCTACACTTACTAGTGTTAATAATTTTACTGTTACTTCTTAATTCTTGTTAAATAATATGTACATAGTAATTAAGAAAAAAAGTCGGGGATCCCTGGGTGGCTCAGCGGTTCAGCACCTGCCTTTGGCCCAGCATGTGATCCTGGAGTCCCAGGATTGAGTCCTACATCGGGCTTCCTGCTTGGAGCCTGCTTCTACCTCACCTGTGTCTCTGCCTCTCTCTCATGAATAAGTAAAATCTTAAAAAAAAAAAAGAAAAAAGAAAAAAGAAAAAAGTCAAGGGGTATCTGGGTGGCTCAGTCAGTTAAGTGGATGCCCTAGGCTTGAGTCATGATTCCAGGGTCTTGGGATCAAGCCCTGCAATCAGGATCCCTGCTCAGTGAGAAGTCTGCTTCTCTCTCCCCTGATTGTGCTCTCATTCTCTCACTCGCTCGTCACTCTCTCAAATAAAATCTTTAAAAAAGAAAAAAATCATATAAAAGCTTTAAAAAAGGTCTATACTTCTCTATAATAAACAGTAGTGGTAAGGAGCTGGTTGGTAAGGGTGGGGAGATAGAAATTTTAAGACCTGTATGACAGATTTTATTACTGTCCTAATATTAGCTGCTCCTCTTTACTGGGTCTATTTCTATAGGAGAGTTATATTTCCTGCTTCTATTTGACCTGCTTTTACCAATGAAATGTGAAGTGAGATGCACCAGTTTAAGACTCATCCTAAAGTTCCATCACCTTTTCCTTCTCCTTCAGGTCTCAGAACGAGGAGGGCATCTAGCAGACAGTCATGGTAGATCCTCAAAGTATACATAAGAGGAGAGTAATTAAGCCTCAGTCCTTTAGAGTTGCACACTCACAATGTAGCGAAAGTTCTCTAATACATCCCATCTAAGGCATGTGAAAGCAGTACCCAATATTATAAACACGGACATTAAGAAGTCAAATGGTACATATCCATGACAACCATTCAATATAAAGCCCATTTCTGTATTCCTAAGTACTAGCCTGGTTAAATGTCAGGAGACAGCCATAACAAGGCCAGCTGTTTCCATCTTCTTGGATGCCGCTCTGATGTCTGCAATTCCATTTAATCTGAGCCTGCTTAACTTTTCTATCACTCTCCAAAGATTACATTAGGTCAATAACCACATTTACATTACACACAAGGCAAAGGATGGGGAAAGGAAAAACAATGCATGTTGGACACAACAGAGGTGGCAGTAGCCAGCTAGACATTAACCATCATGGACACAGGAATTTTCTGATCTCAGACTCCTCAGTTTTGCATTTGGACAGCTACAGAATTAGCTATTTAACATTAGCATGAGGGATTTTTACTATAATTGGGTTTACTTAACCTTCTTGAGATATACCATCCAAATATAAACAGTCATTACATCTATTCAAAGTCTTTTTAATTCTATTTTGTATTGTTTCATAATAAATTCACCTACTTGCCATCTTAAAAGGCTTGTCAAAACATTAATTCATATGCTAGGCTAAAAGGTTACATACTGCGGAGTTTAGAAAGTTCACTGAAGAAATGTGTTGAAGCTTTCAGATAACAGTGGAATAAATAGTACTGAACAAGGCATTCACATGTCACTTTTGCTCCGCAATTATGTTTCAAAATAACACAATATATAAATGCTTTGTCAAAACATGGCACAAGCGATCAGTCTTCATTTTTGCTTGAGTACTAGATATAATTTAATTATCAAATTTCAAATACGAACCATTAACTAATGGTATGTATGTCCTTCAACATGTCATATGTTATTTTGCCCCGAGAACATGAGCTGTGAAAAGAAAAATGAGACAGATTTCCATGTAAGACTCACTGAACTTGTCTTGCAATATTTTAGTCCCCCCCCCCCATATACAATGACTATTTAGGGAAGATTTTATATACATTAACTCTGAGATTTAATACAGGAGTTATTTGATTTAAACTACTTGTCAGAAAGCCTAGGCCTAAGCAGTGGCCAAGAATGCTTGATTTAAGTAATTTTCTGATACAGTATTGTTTTCGTCACAGTTCAGAAATATGAATATCTCCTTTAGCCATATATGTTACAATTTAAAGAAGAAATTTTGACTTTTTATTTTTTTTAGTTTTTATTTATTTATTAATGAGACACAGAGAGAAAGAGAGCGTGCACATGCGCACATGCAGCAGAGACACAGGCAGAGGGAGAAGCAAGCTCCATTCAGGGAGCCTGATATGGGACTCGATCCCAGGTCTCCAGGATCAGGCCCCTGGGCTGAAGGCGGCACTGAACCGCTGAGCCACCAGGGCAGCACAGAAATTTTTACTTTTAGATTAATTTTACACATAAGGTGAGAGGACAAAATGATTTGCACCATTTTATTTTACTGAAAATAAAGATAACATAATTGAGATTACTGCCAGGTTTTTTTTTTTTTTTAAGATTTATTTATTCATGACAGAGAGAGAGAGAGAGGGAGAGGCAGAAGGAGAAGGGCTCCATACAAGGATGTGGGACTCAATCCCAGGACTCCAAGATCATGCCCTGAGCTGAAGGCAGACGCTTAACCGCTGAGCCACGCAGGTGTCCCTACTGCCAGTTTTAAAACTGGATATAGAGAAGTACACAAAAATTGTAAGTACAGCATTTAAAGATTTCTATGCTGTGTTTAAGTGATAAGAGACAGTAAACATAGTACTCAAAAATTACCGAGAAGACATGTATAGTAAGCTCAGAATTACAAAAATATATTAGCTGTTTGTAACATCAGAGCTGTCAGAGGAGTCCCATGTATTTTGAAGTGAAAAAAAAAACAAAACAAAACCTCTGGATGGAAAATAAGAGACGAGAAGTTAAACAGTAAGAGGTGATTTCACTACCACATTTTAACTATACTTGCTGTGCATGGGTACCAGAGTAACTGCCTCATAGCACTTCACTTTGCATCCTTCTGTGTGTATTCTGACACCCAGAGGCCTGTGCCAATCATTGTGGGAATCTTGGCAGGATCTACAAATGAAATATTTGGTAGATCTCTTCATTCCCACTAGGAGGCCAAAGATCACAATATCTAAGGGAGACAGAAAGATGCATGTCCCTAAGTGTGTATCTCTTAGGATTTTCTATGAATGTATGTATGTGAGGGTGTATGAAAGTGTATTTGAAAATCTAGCTTTTCTTTTTTCTTAAGCTGTAAGAAATCGTTTCATAAACTCTGATGAACCTGAGTTCCTAAATGGCTGAGTTCCATCAGCTTCTGGTGTGGCCACAGGCCTGAAGAAGAAAGAGAAGATTATTTAGGTACAATGCACACAGAATTTATTAACCAACAATTTTTTTATTAATATTTCACCTTTTTTAAATATTTATTTATTCATTCATTCATTCATTCATTCATTCGAGACACAGTGAGAAAGAGAGGCAGAGACACAGGCAGAGGGAGAAGCAGGCTTCCTGCAGGGAGCCCGATGTGGGACTGGATCCCAGGACTCCAGGATCATGCCCTGGGTCAAAGACAGGCGCTAAACCGCTGAGCCATCCAAGGATCCACAAACAAACTTTTATAGTATTGTTAGAAAGAATTTAACCTTTTTTGGAGATCTTTATCCACCTAGTTGAAAAGCACCACTTTAAAATGCTTTCCCTTTCATAAAATTGATATTTCAACCAATCTACATAACAGAGGAAAAAAAGTTTTACGTTAAAAAAATACTAGTAACCACAGGGGCATCTGGCTGGCTCAGCTGGTAGAGCATGGGACTCTTGATCTCAGGGTTGCAAGTTAGAGTCCCAAAACAGGCATACAGATTACTTTAAAAATAAATAAATAAAAATTAAATAAATAAATAAAATAAAATCAAGGTACACAGCTGGTTCGGAGCATGCAAACAGCTCTTGTGAGTCAGGGGTTGTGTTGAGTCCCACACTAGATGTAGAGATTACTTAAAAAAAATTAAAAATACTATTAACCACATAAACGAAAGGATTAGAAAAATTATACAACAAAATATTAATAATGACTTGTCTTTAATGCTAACTCAGCAGCTGCTAGTGAACCAAAATTACGGCTATACAGGGATTAAGCCAGCATTTTATGTTAGCAAATATTTGAAGGTTCAGTTCAGATTAATCATAATACATTAACATTAGAAAAAAATTAACTAAAATCATTCAAACCTTACTTAGAATACTCATAGCATGAGTTATCTTTAAGTAGCAATTTTAAACTTCAATAATTTCAAGTAGAATGAGTCAATATAATAAAATGATCCAATCAGAATTTTCATCTGTACAATTTTAATTAACTAAAATCTATAATCATTTGGCTATTAATCATTTGTCCACAGAATTACTGAACTGTTACCTTTAATAAATACAATCTCATGGTAATAGGCCTCATCAATCAGTAGGCAGGTATCGCTTATATATGCAAACCAGCTCCTGTTGACTAAGTGCTCTGTGTGCATTATTTATTTTGATGCCCCTTATTTAAGGATTCCCTGCATATTTTGGTAGTGTTGTTAACAGTGAACCAGTTCAGCAACTCCTATGGCTCACAGCATTACTAACTGTCTTCTGCTGGATATTTTGACAGCAAAAAATAAGCTGAGTGGGTTATGTCAATGCTAAAATTTTTCATTAATTCACTACTATCCCTAGGCATTAGTAGTACATTTTAAGGTAATGGAAAACATTACTAGGAAAACAGTAAGTACTCCTCAAATCTCACTGGGATGCTAAATGGCCTATTACAAAACTTGCCAGCATGTTTTAAGAATTTCATGGGAATATTCATCTAAAATTTTGTTTTTGTAGCAAATTAGAAAAGAATACTTCCTGTTCTATCTGATATTTAAAATACTGTGAAAATCCCTACTTCTTTGCAAAAATAATATGGCTCTAGCAATACATACATCTTTCTCTTCACTCAATTACATAATGAGGATATTTTCTTTACATGAAAGAAGCAGAAGCAAAAGTGATGTAATCTTCCACGGCACGCAAAACTAACAGAAATACACTCTTTTCTTCAAGTATACCCATTCTAAAAAATTGGACTAAAAAATTATTTCACTAGAAAAGAATTCTTCCAAATACACTAAGTTTTGGTAATGCGATTAGAGAACAAAGATTGGCATGTGATGCCTTTCATGAATTACGTTTCAGAAGCATCTCAGTTCTTTTAATAAAAAAGATCTCTTAAACACACAGAAAAGCAATCTAAATACTCCTATCCAAAAAGTAATGATTTGTCATGGAAGAGCTTTAAAAATATCCCACTGCTGTTGTACAGTTCATGATTGCATAGACTGAAAAAACATGAAAAGCAAATGTATAGAATTTTGCCATTAATGTCTCTGCTCAATTAATTTTGTTACTAAAATATTTTTCTTAAGATATTATTTATTTATCCATGAGAGAGCCACAGAGAGAGGCAGAGATATAGGCAGAAGGAGAAGCAGGCTCCATGCAGGGAGCCTGATGTGGGATTGAATCCCCGGACTCCAGGATCACGCCCTGAGCCAAAGGCAGACGTTCAACCACTGAGCCACCCAGGCGTCCCTGTTACTAAAATTTTCTTAAGATTCTTCTCTTTATAGCTACTCTGCATCTTCCTAATTTTTTTCTCTTCCTAGTGTACTCCTAACTAAAATACACATTCTCGTTTAATTACTGAAACCAAGGAGATCATACGTGTTAACTATTCTTTCACCTGGTGTAAACCACCACCATCTATTTAAACATAAAATTTCTAATATCACTCGATTTTGGCTTTTATTGTAGTTAATTTTTAAAGACTATATATTCACTATGTCATTAAATACAATGATTTTTAAGAGACTAATTTTTTAAATATACATGGAACTGATAAAATATTTTCTTCGCCAAAAGATTAGAGATTAATCTGAACATTTAGATCATGTAACCAGCCTACCACCAAAGTTTCTCAAACTATCAAGGCATAAAACATGAAAAGCTCAAGAAAAATGACAAAGCCAACATACACAGAAGAGATTCTGCCTAAATGTGGGCAAAGGGAATTTAGACATGATAAATGATCCTTCTGAATTTGAATGTTACAGCAAAAAATATATACTAGGCATTTAAAAGAAAATTTACTGGAGGAGCATGATAAGTATCTTTAAACAGGTCAACTGCCATCATGTGGAACTCTAGATAAGATTAGGCTTAAAAATTATTAACTAAAAAAAAAAAGTTAGCTCCAGAAGCCAAAACAGACCACAGAACAGAAAATAAAAGGCACCTTTAGCTTAATTTAACAAGGAATTTTCCAATAATGATAGCTCCTTAAAAATGAAACTGATCATGCTTTACTGTTACTGTTGGTAGAAATTTTTAAGTAGATGACTTATGCTGGCCTATCAAAAATAATATGGAGATTTCTATATTGGTTGAGAGAGTGGACTATGTAGCTTCTAAATCTCACTCTATGCTTAATATTCTTTGAAATACGTGAAGCTCCTTAGAATCTTAATGTTCACCCTGAGTCTTCTGTCAATACTGCTAGATAGATTTTTTTTTTTTTATATTCTCATATCAAACTGTGTATCAATGAGTTCAGGGAACACATTCAAATTGGAGCATAAATTTTTATTTGGTCATTCTTCAGATGACAGTGATTCATTACAGAAATAAATATTTCTTTTATAAAAGCTTATAAGCAATATTTGCTCCTCGGATAGAGAAACATCTCCTTAGTAAATAATCACATATAGTAACAGTTTAAATCCTGAAGTTAAATGTTTGAGATGTATGGCTGGCATTCGATATTTTGTTAATCAATAAGTAAATAATAAAAAGTATTTGGAAATTATGTTTGGTATCATAAGCAAACATTTTCCTTAGCCACATACTAAGAATCTTGTTGCAAAATACACTAAGCTGCTGATTAAAGCCACACAATTACATATCTGATGGTGCCCATAAAGATAGCCAAAATTCAAGACAAGCACCAAATTATATAAAAATTGACTCTTTTTGTTCTAACACAAACTCAGTACATGCACCTCTCAGCACATGGGATTAAATGGGTCAATGTAATGTACACATTTAACTGTGTAATGCCATTTCATGAAAAGACAAAATACAATGGCTTTTTTTTTTTTTTTTTTTTGCTTGTGATCACTACGCATTTAAAGTTTATTTTTTAACTTTGGTTAACTATATATAAAATTCCATCTAGTATGGATACTAATGGTAAGTTTCTATTCACTATCAAGACTGTGTAAACATTTTTCTTTTTTCTCAACTTTAGTCTCAACTAATTTCATATCTAACACAAAACAGATGTAAAGCATCTTAAACAGCTGTTGATTTAATCCTATGATCTATCTCAAGGAAATCAACCATAACCAACCATTACTCAAAACTTATGAGACAACACACTTTGCTTTCCCTTTTGAAAGATACTTCTTTATCTGATCCATCATTCATGAAAGGCCTATTCTTAGTCTAGACTGGGATCCTGGGACCCCGCTCCCCCACGGTCCCTTGGCTTACATAGTACAAGGGGCTAAAACCCCATCTCTGCACCTACTGCCTCAAAAGAATAATATATTACTGTCTTACATTTATACATGCTAAGCTTCTATGAAAGATTTTAATTAAAGAGTTCCACTGCTAAAATGTTTGAGGAGCTATTGCTCTAGTATACAGGCCTGACTGATCAATGATTCCCAAAAGGCCTCCCATGATACACAAAAGATCCAATCAGGAGTAAAGCAAGGATTTTCAGTTGTTGGTGATCAATTTGTGGACCATACAAAGTATTCAGTGGAAAAAAGAAAAGAAATTGATATTTTGTTGAAAAAGCATGTTAAAGAGTAAGAATTTTATAATAATCTAAAAACTACACGGAGATAAGCGAGATACACAGGCTTACCATTTTAGAGTCTAAATAGTAGTGACATACAAAGTTGTCACATACTAAAGATTCAGAAGCAAGTGTCACTGAAAAAATACAACAGGAACTGATTACAATAAAAACTTCTCTTGGTCTTCTTAATATTATTCTTTAAAGTTCTTTATTCTAAACTCTAAAGTTCTAAGACTCTTTCACTTAATTTCAGAGTATAATTGTTTTGAATCTTTAAAAATCACTTAAAAGTAAATATCTGAAGCTACATTAAATTTAGACCTCAAATATCTTCCTTGCAGATAGCCCATAAAGAAAAGGATGGCGTAAGGAAATTTTGTAAAATGACTAAAATAGACTTTACTTTTCAAACAGCAATCTCTTGATACTAACAAAATTTAATCCAGAAATTATTTTGGAGACAGGAACTTGGTTCAAAAAGATACACAGTAGATTATGAGAAATAGCCTGTAAAATAAACCCACAGTGCCTCTCCTCCTGACCATCCCCATCAAACATTTTAGCATTTTAGGAAAATGTTTTTAAATAATTTTTGCTCTAGCTATTCATCTAATTTTCCAATTCTCCAAGCTAATATAGTGAGATTATCAGGGATATGCTCATTTCAATGAACACAAAAATTTCCCCCCATTTATACTTGAGATTAGAGTTCTGGGTAACTGCTCACTTCCCTCATTGCCCAGTCCTCCCCAGGCCTGGTGTATGTCTGGGTAACCATTGGTGAGCAGAAGTTACTGTGACTCAGATCCCTTTCACATATGTACTTATGTCAACTGCAGAAACTCCCTCCCCATCGGGGGATGAGGCTTCTCTTACTCTTCACAGAGTCCCAGGCTCATGTGGGAAACCTCAATGCACCCACTAACCCACTCACCAATTAAGACTAACTCACCTCATCAAAACAACAACAAAAAAGAAATAAACCCTGGAAACCAATAAACGATGGACATAAATTGTGATGTGACTGGTATCCTAAATACCTTTAAAGTAATAGTAGGAATATTTAGTTACTCTTCAATAAAAACTGAGAGTAAAACTGTTAAAACTGTTTCAGTAGTTATAACCCAGAAAACAAGGGAGTTATTTTCCAAAGTGTAAAACTGAATACATTCCCACTGTGCTATTCAGCTGAAGCATACAGAAACTATAAAAGCTATAAAATGCTTGTCACACCTTATAAAGAAAAAGTTGGAAAAAAATGCAAAGAGTGAAACTTGGCAAAATCTTATAGGCTTTTAAACACACAATTGTAGATGTCTCCAACAATCCATTAACCACAAACTACCAAGCACATCTTACTCTTTAGATCATTTTTTAGGACATGGAAGATTTTTGTGTCTAAAATACTCACATGCACAGTGTGATGCCAAATGTTGTCATTTAATCTAAGTGCAAATAACCTCTTATTCCAAATTAGAAGTACACATAATTTGGAAATTTTACACCTTTAAGCTTCTGGACTTTAAAAATCAAAAGCTAGGAGCACCTGGGTGGCTCAGTGGTTGAGCGTCTGCCTTCGGCTCAGGTCCAGATCCCAGGGTCCTGGGATCCAGTACCTCATCGGGCTCCCCACAGGGAGCCTGCTTCTCTCTCTGTGTCACTCATGAATAAATAAATAATAAAATCTTTAAAAAATAAATCAAAATCAAAAGCTGAGAGATGTGCCCTGCATACTTTTTTGACATGAAACAGAAACATTTAACTGCTGTTCCCTTTACTATAACATTAAGGGGGGTATGATCTTTAATGTTCTTCCATTCTAAAAATACTTTTTAATAGAAGTTTGTATTAATTAGTTTCCATTTGTATGATTTAATACAGCCTTAAGAAATAACTACCTGTCCATTTTATACTAAGCTATCAAATGTAAATGTTAATTTCTCCTTTTAGGTACCTAAGGGTAAGTGAATTCGTGTATTTGTTTTTATAAAAATCATTCTATTGTTGGGGGTTTTCATTTAGTTTTTGGTTTTCAACGAGTCAAATTTGGATAAGAGTTGGTTACTGCATAACAGGGAAACCTCATTAACTATACAACACAAACTTAAAAATCAAAGTTCGCAGTCAACCAATTCAGCCAAATGTATCTGCTGCCACACTATTTTCAACGTAATGATTTACAGTAATTTTTTAATTTAAAAAGATGCATTTATTTCAAAGACCATCTTGTATCAGAAACTATGTATAGAAGTAATGTGAAAATAAGAAGTGTTGAAGACATGAATTCTAAACGTATATCTTCTAGAGCGGATGAAAAGTGGTTACAGAAATAATGGAGAAATTTCTATATACAAAAGAAGTTGTAAAAAGACCTGGAGAATTTGAGGCTTTACTATAACCTAAAACAGATAAAAAGGAAGTTAGGAAAGAAAGCACTGTGAAAAGGATAATATATTCTAACTGGATCACAATGAATGTCCGAAGTATAAAATAAGAACCAAGAAGGAGAACTTAAGGCTGATAATGATTTTAAAAGTCTACAGCAAAAAAGCTGAGAACTAAAGATGTGACTGGATTAGCAAAAAGAAAGAAAGGGGATATAAAACACACACAAACACACACACACAATAAAACCACTAGGAACAAAATTAATATTATTATCTTTACAGCACAGATCACATCAGCCTCTCATATTCCTTGAAATTTTTTTTTAAATGCAGATCTTGGGGTGCCTGGGTGGCTCAGTCAGTTGAGTATCTGCCTTTAGCTTGGGTCCTGATTGAAAGGTTAGATAGATTTAATACAAATGCTAGAAACAGGCTGTTCGATCAGTGCTCCTCAAACTTTTATGTGTATAAAAATCACTGGAGCATATTAAAATGTATTTATTGGGGCACCTGGGTGGCTCAGTGGGTTAAGCACCTGCCTTTGGCTCAGGTCATGATCTCAGGATCCTGGGATAGAACCCCCCAGTTGGGCTCCCTGCTCAGCGGATAGCCTGTTTCTCCCTCTCCTGCCTCACCCCCATGCTCTCTCCCTGTCAAATAAATAAAATCTTTAAATAAATTAAATAAATGCAGATTATGATTCAATAAATCTGGGGTAGGACCTAAGATTCTGTGTTTCTAGTAAGTTCCCAGGTGATGGCCAGAGAATGTGATTCAAAGGACCAAAGTTTCAGTAGCAAGATTTTAGATGAACTTCTAAACATTGTGCCATACATTAGATTTTGATAAAGAAGTAACAATATATTACACTTTGTTGATTTTATTGAAAAGTTCAATGGAGATGCTTGAAACGTGTTTAAAACAAACATATTGTGATCAAAAAAACACTAACCTTTTATTTATTTTTTTTTAACACTAACCTTTTAAAAAGCTGTATTGTGTATATGTGCATACACAAATTTATAGGAAAACTTAAGACTCCCCTCAAGACCTAACAAAATCAATCTTAAAAAAAAAAAACTAACAATTCCCATTAAGAAGAAAAGAGGAAAAAAAAAAAAAGAAGAAAAGAGGAATGACTTTTTATACTTTTGTAGTATAACTACTGTGAACATTAAGTAAATAGAGACATTATGTCACCTGAGAGAACAATTTTAGTGTTCTGCTTTACATATTGCTTGAAAACTTTTTGGTGCACTCGACTTACTTAGACAAGCATATTTGAGCAGGTACTTTAAAAATAATTGTCAGCAATAGCTCTGTAGAAAATTCACTGTAAAAACAAACAAACAAAAATACTCCAAAGTAGTGTATGTTTCTGCGGATGCTGAATGCATATATGGTCATGCATTAAATGTGGTCAATCCTGAGGATATTTTAGTGCTTACATCAAATTTCCCTAACCACTTAAATGTCGGTTGTATGAAATAAAAACTTTTAGCAAAATAAAAACAACAACAACTAAAAAAATGACTTACAGAATTACATATAGGCCAACACAAGGATATCTGTGACCTCTAAGTACTTATCTCCTGTTGCAAGATGCAGCAAATGAAGTTAGTTAAGAATCATATACTGTTTTTTTTTTCAGACAGTATACAGTTATGACCCAAAGATGTATTATTTTCACAGTTTAATCTCCAAAAACTCAAGCAATATATGTGTTTGGGACATATCCTAACTCTTCTCTATTTTATAAGACAAAAGATCACAATGTCTAGTCTCTTATATTTCTTTAAACAGATTCTCTTTCATCAATAGCTCTTAAAAACAAAGAAAGTAACTATACACAGATGAATATATCCCTGCAGGTGTGCATTTTTTTTTTTTTTTAGATAATTGCTTCAGTGTGTCACTTACTAGTTTTGAAGAACCTGAACTCTAATCTGTATCCCTCACAGTGGCTGAAATTTCTGCTCAGCTGTTTATCCTCACAGTCAACGTTGTCTGATGGGTTTCTAAAGTCCTGTCCTGGGCCTGGTAGTATTAAACTACCACATTTGAGGTATAGTTCACATGCAGTATTATATGTAGAATATTCAATTCCCTATAGGTTTCTTGCCTCAGGGATTTGGCCTCAGTTCCATTTTATGGACCCTTCACCCCCATTCGTCTCATGCTGCTTTCTGCTTGAGGTCTATTGGGCATCAAAAAAGTGAAAAATTTCCTCGAGGGAAAAACCAGGAAAAATCTAAAGATCTTTCATGAACTTTCCTTTTCTGAAGAAGCATAGTCCCTCAAGTCCAGTGGATATTGGTTGCTCTCCAAGGCCCTTCAACTAGTTGTCTTACATACATGGCTCAACTGTTATAACTGGTTTCAGTAGGAGGGTTCATCTAATATAAGCTAACCAACACAGACCGAACCAGAAGGCTCACCCACTTACTGTGTTTTCATTTCTAAGTCTGGTTTCTTTTCAAGTCTATGTTGCTTTTTATGGTTTCCTTACAGATATTTTCATGTGTGTCACAATTTGTAAGCACAGTTATTTAGGAAAAAAAAAAAAAAAAAGATTTGAGAGAGCAGAGAGAGAGGCAGAGGGACAGACTCTTGAAGCTGACTCCCTGCTGAGACCATGACCCTTTAGATCACAACCTTAGCCTGAAGTCCCTGAAGTCACAAGTTGTTGCTCAACCAACTGGGCCATCCAGGCACCCCAGCACAGTTATTTTAAATCTGTGTCTAATAATTTCAGTATCTGAAGTGTATGCAGTTTTGATTCTGTTTATTCCTGCTGGTTCTTATTAGTTTAATTGCCTTGTTATCTTTGACCACCTGCTCAAAAGTGAATTTGTAAGGGTTCATTGTAAGATAATGTGATTCGTCTACAGAAGTTTAGACCATTTCCAGCCAAGTTGGGCCACATGTATCGGCCACACAAATTGTATGAAAGGCAGTTAGTTGGTGGCCATACTTCCCAGTTATTTCTTTTAAAAATACCTTTCCATTTAATTCTTTATTCTGCTCAGTGTTAAAATATTCCTATCGGGTTACAGGCTGTTATGTAAAAAGTGGCTATTTTTTCAGAGCTTCAGTATTTTTAAAGCATTTAAAAATATTTTTTATACAGTATATTTACTCTCAGTGAAAAAGCTGAATAATTTAGCTTACCATTTTAAGAAACCAGACACCACTGGTACTCTCTCATCATCTTAATTATCACCCTTTCAGAGAGACCTTCCATGAGCACTGAATTTAAAATAGCTCCCCCAATCACTCTTTATCACTCTATCCTCTATTGTTACCTTCATAGGAAACACTTATTGCTCTATGAAATTATCTTGTTTACTTATTTTTTGCTATCCCTGAATACAACATAAGCTCCAGTGAAGCAGGAAGCCTATCTATCCTGTATAGCAATATATCCCCAGAATTTACCGAGCATAGTTACTAATATGGCATAGTTATTCCAATACATATTAAAGGAATATATTAAAACAATAAACGAGGTTACAAATCTGAAATTTCCAAATAAAGTAGTAAGCCCAAGGGGGACAGGGAGGGGGGAAGGAGTGGAGAACACCTTTCATTTCATTTCTCTCTTTAGAGAAACCTCCAGTTTCTAACAGCTCAGTCCCAAAAGGCCAAATCTAATCCCTTCTATCTAACTCTTTGTCACATCTCTATGTTGCCAAGGAACTGCTAATAAAGAAGAAAAATATAATGTTGGTGTTTTTAAGAGCTTTCAAGTATCAGACTGTGAAAATGACTGTGGATCATATCGTGGTAAACAGATTAATACTCATCAGAACTCTTAAACGCTAAGGTAATCATACATGCATCACCAGTAGCTATTTTTATACAGAGATGTTAATGCTTAGGGTAAATGGCTTACAACAGATTGAAATTTTTACATTTAAATACATACTTTTGAAAACAAACAGGTCAATTATAAAACCAAATGTAAATGTTTGTTTTAATTTCCCAATTGAGAATCAAGAAATCCAACAACTGGGACGCCTGGGTGGCTCAGCATCTGCCTTTGACTCAGGTCATGATCCCAGAGTCCAGGATTGAGTCCCACATCAGGCTCCTTGCAGGGAGCCTGTTTCTCCCTCTGCCTAGGTCTCTGCCCCTCTCTCTTGTCTCTCATGAATAAATAAATAAAATCTGAAAGGAAGGACGGAAGGAAGGAAGGAAGGAAGGAAGGAAGGAAGGAAAGAAAGAAAGAAAGAAAGAAAGAAAGAAAGAAAGAAAGAAAGAAAGAAAGAAAGAAAAAGGAAAGAAAGGAAAGAAAGGAAAGAAAGGAAAGAAAGGAAGGAAGGAAGGAAGGAAGGAAGGAAGGAAGGAAGAAAGAAAGAAAGAAAGAAAGAAAGAAAGAAAGAAAGAAGAAAGAAAGAAAGAAAGAAAGAAAGAAAGAAAGAAAGAAAGAAAGAAAGAAAGAAAGAAAGAAAGAAAGAAGGAAATCCAACAGTTAAAGAACCATACAGGTTTGGACTCTTTCATCTTAAAGCATAATATAATGAGAGTTAGGTAAGGGAGAAAAACTTCCTAAATTGAAACTTAACTTTTTTTAAGGTTTATTTATTTGAGAGAGAGTAGGCAAGTGTGTGTGAAAGGGGTGGTAGGGCAGACGGAGAGAGAGAAAAAAATCCAAAAGGAGACTCCCTGCTGAACACAGAGCCCAAAGCAGGGCTCAATCTCAGGACCTAACATCATGACCTGAGCTGACCAACTGAGCCACCCAGGCGCCCCAAGACTTTTTAACATATAAAACACCTTTTACATTAAAAATAGTTTAAACAACAGTCAACTTTCTTCTTTATTCTTAGTATAATTAATACTACAAAAAAAGTTTTGTCAATGGAAAAGAATTAGAAATTTGAAATATTCACATTCCTAAAGTACCGTTATATGGATAACAGAAATCCAGAAAACTTCATAACTGAACACAATTAGAGTGTTAAGTGTTGGATTTCTTTCTTTCTTTCTTTCATGCATTTTTAGTCTATTAATTCTTCAAGAAACAATACAGCTTCCATCTTAGAATAAAAGAGCCTAAAGCATTAGCTTTACTTATCTAGCATTAGGTTCAACCACTGAAATTTCACTACAAAGCCTCACATCTCACAAAGATTACAGGATATTCTCATACTCTCCTTCTGAAACCACCACTATTGTCTTTTTTTTTTTAAGAAGAACTGATTTTTTTTTTTTAAAGAAACTGATTCTTCCCAAAGAAAGGGAGGGCATCTTTGTGTTGAAAATTTCAATCTCAACAGCTTTTATCACAAATACTTTTGTATTCTAGAATTAGCCAACAGTCAACTTGGAGCAGTTTTCACTATGAGACCTAGTAAGCTGTAACAAAACAATTTTGTTGTCCATAATTAAGAGAAAACATGTACCCCATCCAATTTCTCTACACACCACATAAAACACCCACTGAAGAGCACTGAAAAGGAAAATGTATAAAACTACATATTCTGTAGAACATTAGTTTGTATCTATACAAACACCAGTTTATCAAATTGCATCAAGAGAATGCACTCATATTGAATAGATTATGATTATAAAATGATTAAAGTTCTCCCTCTTGGTGCAATTTGGCAAATGTTAATTTATGTAAATGTGCAATGATAATTTATACATAATTCATATAGAAATGGGACTAAGGTTCTTACTATTTAACACACTTTTAAAAACACTACATTTATAAACTGTTAAGTATCAATATAGTTGCGTGTATATGTGTCTAAAGTACCGTTAAAGGATCCCTGGGTGGCTCAGTGGTTTAGCGTCTAACTTCAGCCCAGGGCGTGATCTGGAGTCCCGGGATCAAGTCCCACATCAGGCTCCCTACATGGAGCCCGCTTCTCCCTCTGCCTGTGTCTGCGCCTCTCTCTCTCTCTCTCTCTCTCTCTCTCTCTGTCTCTCATGAATAAATAAATAAACTATTTAAAAATAGATAAATAAATAAAGTACCGTTAAGACACAAGGACATGGGACGCCTGGGTGGCTCAGTGGTTGAACATCTCCTTTGGCTCAGGGCATGATCCCAGGGTCCTGGGATTGAGTCCCACATTGGGCTACTCTCAAGGAGCCTGCTTCTCCCTCTATGTCTCTGCCTGTGTCCTTCATGAATAAATAAATAAAATCTTTAAAAAAGAAAAAGAAACCTAAGGACATGATCTATACAGTATTTAGATGTGTCAAATAAGAGAGTGTGTGTGTGTGTGTGTGTGTATATATATATATATATATATATATATCTTAGTGATAAGACTGCATTTATAACCCCTGCCCCGAAAGGGTATATAATCAACTTTTAAATAATCTAGAAATAAAGACAATAAAACTTTAAAACAGATGTTCCTGCAGACGTGAAAACAGGAGACAAAAAACAGTGTTTTGTTTTGTTTTGTTTTTTGCAAAGAGAAAACTTTTTTTTCTTAAAGATGTTATTTATTTATTCATGAGACACAAAGAGAGAGGGGCAGAGACACAGGCAGAGGGAGAAGCAGGCTCCCTGGGAGGAGGCTGATGTGGGACTTGATCCCAGATCCCAGAATCATGTCCTGAGCCATAGGCAGATGCCCAACCACTGAGCCACTTAGACATCCCAAGAGAAAACAATTTTTTTTAAGAGAAAACAATTTTGATATAAGTACCAGATAAGCACACGTAGATTTAGCGGCAGCCCCCACCCCACCCCCGCCCCCGCCAACACCCTTATGAGGCTTTAGATTTCTAAGTATGGTTGCACAAATTACCAGCAGGACTTTTTATCACAGAGGATTCAAAAGCTTTTGAAATGAAAGCCAATACATATAAAGGAACAGAAAACTAAGGTATTACAAAACTCCAACTAACTTTCAGAGTATGAGTTACTCAAAATGGGAAAGTTTTCCAGATAGTTGAAATCTAATCTCCTTGAGACTCAAAAAATATTTAATAATTTTGGTTACTAAAATGTATCTTACTTCTTAGAGTGTACTGGATGTACTTTATCCTCTTGATACTGAAGGTTAGCAGAATATGCCATCACAAAATATGACTAGGACCTCAGGACAAATTTTGGTTACTGATTATTTTGAGCTGTAAGAACTTGAGAAACAGCAAATGTAGGGAGAAGCTTTTTGTGAACTTTTCATATCTACCTAAAGAAAATTCCTCTAAAAGGAATTCCACTGTCTTAAGTCTCCTACCCAAGTCATCAACCAGAGGGCTGACTCCTATCACAGGGGAGAAGACTGGAAGCCAACACCACACCCTGACAAACTTTGTCACAAGTTATCATACCTCCATCTATTCTATAAGGACCCACTTATCTTTCCTAAAAATCCTTTATTCTCCCCTAAAACACCTTCATATCCCTTCCCTTATTAAGATGGCAATTAAATTCTAAACCACTTCAAGGAGTTATTCCTTTTCCCTGGGTATATATCTCTTATGTATACATGAGGCATACATGTGAATAAACTTCTGTTTGTTTTTCACTTATTAATCTTTTATTACAGGGGCCTCAACTGAGAACTCAGATGGGTAGAGGGAAAATTATTTTTCCTAGCCTACAACACATTAATATGGGCATCAAGGGGGCTAAGTATGCTGGATATTTTTATACATTTTCTCATTTAATCCATTAAAACAACTCCATGAGACAGGCCTTATCATTTCCATTTTACAGATGAGCAAACAGTGCCTTGGAAAGGTTGTTTCTTGTCGGAGGAAATTGCATGCCTGGGATTTACCCATAAGCATGCTTTACTCCACATACTAGGTCTTTTTAAAATAAGCTGGCTGCCCAATTAAAAAAAAAAAAAAAAAACTATCAACATGGTTTTTACCTGACATGTATACACACAGAGAGAGCTTCATTATGGGTTTTTTTATCTGAAATGCATAAATAGAGCTTCAATAGTAAAGGTAGGTATACTATAATCTAAGAGTCAAAATCTTGAAAAAATGTGGAAAATAAAAGTTATGTTATACTCTATTTCTCTACATTTCTTAGTGTAAACAAAAGGTAAAATATATTTGTAATATAAATTAAACTGCAAGTGTCTTTAAGACAGTGTCTTCTGAATCCTTGCCCCAAAAGAATTGGGATTGATCTATTAACTGACTTAAAGAACAAAATGAAAAATAGAGAATAATGTATAGGGTGAAGACATAGGAAGGGAAAACAAATTCAGAGATAAAAGGAAAAAGATGGGAAAAAAAAAACCAAAGGAGTAGCAAAATGAATTTTATTTCTTAAAAAATTCAATTGGGAGTGCTAAAAAACAAACAAACAAACACAGGACAGGGAGGCTCTTACTTGAGGAAATAAACACCCCAGAGGTTTAGACAATAAAGACAGTAAAGAGGGGCAGCCCTGGTGGCGCAGCGGCTTAGCAATGCCTGCAGCTTGGGGTGTGATCCTGGAGACCCAGGATCAAGTCCCACGTCGGGCTCCCTGCATGAAGCCTGCTTCTCCCTCTGCCTGTGTCTCTGCCTCTCTCTCTCTCTCTCTCTCTGAATAAGTAAATAAATAAATATTTTTTTAAAAAGACAGTAAAGAGGAAATAAAATATAGAGGCGAGAGCAGAGTCTAAATACTCATTGAGATGTTACACTGGCATTTGTGTTCTGCAATATTATATTGTGACCTGCAGTTTCCTCTTCCCACAGGAGCGCGTAAGGCAGGAAAAAGTCCTCAACAAGCCACAGTGACGTCTCTTACCAACCTTGCCACCATTCTTATCACTTTTGCTTCTAATCACATCATCAGAAGATTTAGGAGATTATTTTTTTTAATCTTACTTTCCATCTTTTTCATGTGACCTCAGAAAGACAGCCTTTGATCTTCACCTAGACCTTCAATCTCACTGCAAATGAAGCTGAAGTGAGAGACACCAACAACTAGTATTTGGATCAGGGGAAATCAAGCTCTTAATCCTGGAAATTTGAATTGCAATGGCAGGGGTGTGTGTTGGGAGGGACTGTAACCCAGCAGCCACAGACTCAAAAGTCAAAAACAGAGATGGCAGGAATTAGCAAACTGGGGAGGAATGATGCTATAAATTTAAAGGAAGAAGGTGTGTATGCTTGACTGAGGGTAACTTCTCTCATTGAGCAAATGGGTTGTTACTGCGCAGCAGCAATGTGCATATACTCTTGAGGACAATACTGACTTAAGTAGAAGAGTATTCTGAGTAGCCTGAAAATATTCCAGGGAATAAGAATGACCTGTATAGTCTCAAAAGAGAAGAGGAAAGACTATATATAGATGCCAACAGGTACACTTAGAAGTTAAGTGTAAACAACAACTGTTCTTAAAAAATAATAACAGCTGTTCTATGGAATTTCTCAGAATTCTGTTTGAGGATATCTGGGAAAATAAGGAGAGCAAGGTCAGAGTATGTACTGCAAGTAATGTTAAGCAGGTCTACCAATTTTGAATATTTATTGTATGAATAATGCCTGAGAGCCACCATAATCTCTCACAGGGGCCTTGATACAGTTAAATCATGGTGCAAGCTTTCTTGACAATATATCCACCATCAGCCACATCTAATGACAGTAATAATCTTAAAGTTGATCCTATCTAGCCTTAAAAACTGATGGAAACAAGGGAAGAATAGATGATGCTCTTCTGATTAGTTTGGAAGACAGTTTTTCATGTTGAATACTTAATTAATTTGATCCATGCGCATGGTTTAGGGAGATGTGAAATAAACCTGCTCCTTATCAGTAATTCCTGTGGTTTACACAGATCAAGATCACTTACGTAGAGGGCAAGCAACATTTACCAAAGTTCCTCCTTCTAAAGAACACATATAGGGCAAAGAATTGAGAAAATTTTAATACCTAAGAAAAGCATAGTAAAGATTTCTTGCAACCTACAGAATTATCCATAATGGGGTATAAAACTCTGATTCTGATGTTATCTTCTAATTTAGCAACCACAAACTTTTCTTTAGTTGCTAAGAAGTCATAAGACTGATTCAACCTTATAATCATTCATTGCTAACCTCTGAAATGTAAAGAACATATAAAGACAGGTAATAGAAATGAGAGGTTCTATAAACAAAAAAACAACAACAAAAAATCTAGGGCAGCCCAGGAGGCTCAGCGGTTTAGCACCTGCCTTCAGCCCAGGGTGTGATCCTGGAGACCCGGGATCGAGTTCTGCATCGGGCTCCTGGCATGGAGCCTGCTTTTCCCTCTCTGTGTCTCTGCCTCTCTATCATGAATAAAGAAATAAAATCCTTTTTAAATAAATAAATAAATAAATAAATAAATAAATAAGTAAATAAGTAAATAAGTAAATAAGTAAATAAATAAATAAATAATTTTAAGGATTTATAATTTGGATAGCCACTCTTTGAATGAACAATGAGTTCACTTCATATGTCTACTTTGAAATGGGTGCCAGGATTGTTTATTTTTTCCTCCAGGGTAAGTAAACTTTTTTTTTTTAAATACATGTATCTAATAATAATGATTGCTCTGCAAAATCAAAAATAAAAATACCTTTTCAAATTTATGTTCAAATGCTCTACCATATTATTTGTGGATAAATCAAGTCAGTAAAAAGTTTCTTATTCTATCATAAATGAACACTAGAATTTATACAAGACTAGTGAAGAACTGTGAGGAGGGATGCCTCATGGCTTAGTGGTTGAGCATCTGCCTTAGGTTCAGGTCATGATCCCTGGGTCCTGGGATCAAGTACCACATCAGGCTACCCAAAGGGAGTCTGCCTCTCTGTGTCTCTCATGAATGAATGAATGAATGAATGAATGAATGAATGATCTTTTTTAAAAAATAAGCTGTGAGGAAAGATTGAGAAGTGACCCCAATCTGTTAAACAAAGACTCAGCTGTGCATGACACATGCACGTGGCAGTAAATATAGTAGTAGAAATAAAATTAAAGTAATTCCTCTGAACTACTAGAACACCCTGGTAAGATACTTATATTTCACAATAATCACTTATTCTACAGATTAAAGGATAAATAAAGCCACGGTCAGTGAAAGAAGTCTTATTTAGAATCAAAAAAAAATCTCGAGACAAAGAATATATAATGGGTCATGTAGCCCTTCCAATTCTTGAAAAGCCAAAAGCACTTTCAGAAATGTGTGTTTGCTTCTTCAAGAAATATTTATTGAGAATCCATAAAGTTTTGGCACTGTTACAGGTACCAGTGATATATCAACAAAGAAAAATAATTACTGTAGTGGAATGAAACATAATTTTTTTTAAAAACCAACTGAGTAGATTGCATGGCATATTAAAAGGTGATAAATAGGAGAAAACTAAAGCTAAAAGGATTAGATGTATTCACACGGGTTAGAACTATAATTTTAAACAGGATAGGCATGGAAGGTCTAAGGACAATAGTGTTATTTAATGGAAAAGCTAAAGGTGAGGAAATAAATCATGCAGGAATCAGAGGCAAGGGTGCCAGGTAGAAAGAAGAACAAACACAAATGCCCTGCAGCAAAAGCATAATACAGTCTAGAAATAGCAAGAAGACAATGTTCCTAGACCAAAGTGAATGGGCATAAAGGAATAGGAGATTTGGTCAGAAAGGTAATGGAAGGGTCAAAGAGTTTATGCCAATGTGTGTAACGGTAAGATGTAGGTCATGGCAGAGGCAAATGACCTGGAGCAAGCAGCTGTTGTAGCAGCCTCCAGATTCAGTGGCTTCCAAAGCATAGCACAGGGAGTAGAACAACTTAGTCTATCTACTTTTGCAACCTGGAAGCTCAACCTGTTCATCTTGCCCTCCCAACAATTCCCCATATTATAAAGCCATTTAAAAATCCATGTTAAAACTTAGCTACAGTGCATTCTTTATCATGTCAAATCCAACTCTTGATAAGGAGGAGAGCCTATAGACTGTAGCTCTGAAGTCAGCAGGGGGAGAAGCCTCCCAGGCTGATTAGGAGGCATCATCTAGGCTTAGAGTGAGTAACAAGAACCAAAGGTCATGGGAGTTAGGTGGTGTATTATTTCTATAGATGTCATAACAAAATATCATAAGTTTAGAGGCTCAAAACAACACAAATGTATTATCTTACAATTCTGGAGATAAGTCCCAAATGGGTCTCACTAGGCAAAACTCAAAGGGTCAATAGGACTGCATTTCTTTCCAGAGTCTCTAGGGCAGAATCTGTTTCCTTACCTTTATCACTTTCTAGAACCCTCATTCCCTGGCTCATGCCCCTTTCATCTTCAGAGTCAGCAGTGTCAGTCAAGTCTTTCTCACATGGCATCATTCTGACATTGACACTCCTGTTTCCCTCTTCCACATTTAAGGATCCTTGTGTTTACACTGGGCACAGCTGGATAATCCACGACATCTTTTATTTAAAGTCAGCTGATACCAACCTTAATTTCATCTGCCCACCTTAATTCTCCTTTAGCATGTAAAAAAATATATATTCACAAATTCCAGTTATTAGGACACAGACATCCTTGGGAGCCCATTATCATACCTACCGTAGGGAAGAGAATTAAAAGACTGGCTGGGTAATGGGCACTAAGGATGGAACAATTGTTTAGCAGTAAGATACCAACCTAGTGGAACTAATACAACCCTGAAGTTGACAAAGTAGCCAAGGTAACTGTAACAAACATGGGCCAGAGTTTTTGCTTTGTGGATTTACATATAAATATTTATATAAAGTTATTTTAGGGGCACCTGGGTGGCTCAGTTGGTTAAGCATCTGCCTCCAGCTCAGGTTGTGATTTTAGAGTCCTGGGATTGCGTGTAGAATCAGGCTCCCTGCTCAGCTTTGCCCCTCCCCACTGCTTGTGCTTGCCTTCTCTCTCAAATAAATAAAATCTTTTTTAAAAAGTCATTTTAAAAATTCACTACATGATATAAACCCTAAATCACATATTCAATTAATCACTTTAAATAAATTTAGAAGTAAAACAATATTTACCAAATGCATCAGCGAAAATAATCTTTAATTGCATGAAAATAGGACTATTCTGAAAACCAGAGAGGCTTTTTCAATTTCTGAATAAAGCTAAGCTCATTAATGTATACAGATAAAAAACACCATAATATGCCATAAACATGCAAAGTCCATAAAAGGAAAATAATTTGTATTATTTTCTAAAAAACCAGGTGTCAATTCCTACCTTCTAGGTTAATAAAAACAGTTGATCTCCTTCGTATGGTTGCTGTAGATCAAATTTGTTAGGTAGAGGGTGAGCAAAATAGGTAAAGGTAGTCTAAAGGTACAAACTTCCAGTTGTAAAATAAATAAGCCCTGGATATATAATGTGAATACAGTTAGTAATACTGTATTTTATATTTGAAAGTTGCTAAAACAGTAGATTAAAAGTTATCACAAGAAAAAACACTGTGAAAAAAAAGAAAAAACACTGTCGATGGTAAACAACGTTAAAAAAAATTATCAGTGGTATTAAGTTAGAAGTAAGGGGAACAAGCACGTAGTAAAATACTGTAAAAGATTTAGAAACTTTGGTCTTTGAAAATATGTTCTTTTTATAGATAAAATCTCCCTGAACTAACAAGACTGCAGGTGTCACATATATTATCAAGTAAAGAATGTAAGATTTTCTTTTTGGGGGGAAATTTAATCTCAAACACTTTAAAAAAATCAATTGTAGATGTGTACCAAAATTGGAATTGGGATTGTTCTGTTAGAAAGGTTTATACTTTAAAAAACTATTTGACCACAAATTCCAGAAGCCACACCATAGAAAAACTTTAACAACTTCAACACCTTTACCTAAAGATCATTGAATCAAAACAAACTGGCTTAAAATTAACCAAGAACTGGTGTTATAAAGATTCATAAATAACTTTGAGGAATTAATTCACATTACGGAGGACTTTGATTTGTAAGCCAGAATGCCAATTTAAGTATTTATTGATGGACAAAACAAAGACAGCAGAGTCTCTATCCCTATTTGTCAATAACCATTCAATAAGCATCTCCATACCAAAAAACATATAGCTAAAATATATTTAACTATGAATATCATGTAATTAAGGAATAAACCAGAATAAGTGGATATCAACATCTAGGAAATTGAGGGAGATTTATACATCTTGTAATATTTTGCAAATGCTAACAGGATATTTCATAGTTTATTGTATTCAACTGGATTAAACTGTTATCTGTAAGAAATTGCATAATTTATTTCTTTTAAACATTTAACTCAAATGAAGCTTTGAAAATCCCATAAGAAAACAGTATTAAGCTGAGTATATCTTAAATCTCTCTTTTTCCTTCCTTTTCAAATCCTAATTAATCACCTTACCTCCATTTTCTCTAATTTCAAGGTGGGGTGGGGGGTGGGAATGACCACAGGGGACAATGACTCTTGGAAAGAACTTCTTCCTGGAGAGCTGAGATGACAAAATGAATTGAAAGCTAGATATCATGTAAACTAGGCAGCTACAATATATAGCTAGAAATACTGAATCAAGCATAAGAAATCTATAAATATATCCATTTCTATGCCTTATTGGACATCTCATCTAGTTTATTAGTTACTGTTCTTATAAGCCTAAAACATATATTATTAACTTGTGGCTTCGGAAAAATTGACTAACATTGCTAAGCCCCAACTTCCTATTCTATAATATATACTTCTACAGGGTTAGAGACACTGCATGCTCTGTAATGCCTGGTAAATATCAGGCATCTAATAAATGGCTATTACTCAGCTGAAATTTCTTTGAAAGGGGCATTTTCTGTACTGGTCAGGAAAAAGTGAGAGGAAGAGTTCACGGAAGCAGTGGTGGTCTTCAACAGTCAGAAAGCCAGAGTCTAGGATAAAGAGGAGTGAGAAGGCAAGGGTCAAAGCTGACTGACTGGCTCCCTTTCTTTCTTCCTTCAAAGGCATCTGAAGCTTCAATTCCTGCCATAGCTTCCATCTCTGCTCCTCTGCCATAGCAACACACAGCTTCCTCCCCAGAGTCTCTTTCTGAAGTGTTATTCTATTACTAAGTAATACACTGTACTTGCTATGCTGAGGGGTACTCTTCAAATCAGAATGTGACATCAATTTAGAATAACATAGTTATTCAAAATTCATTAACCTTTTATGATCTCACATATTACCAGAACATATTTCTTTTAGCCAGAAAGAACAGACAATAGCGAATTTTCCACTATTTCTTTTCTTGATTAAAACGACAAGTTCCCTTAAAAAAATCAAGGTGTTTTTTAAGTGATACTCCTTATTTACACTGGAATATTTTTTTTAAGATTTTATTTATTTATTCATGAGATACAGAGAGAGAGAGAGCCAGAGACACAGGCAGAGGAAGAAGCAGGCTCCACACAGGGAGCCCGACGTGGGACTTGATCCCAGGTCTCCAGGATCACTCCCCAGGTTGAAGGCTGCACTAAACCTCTGAGCCACCAGGGCTGCCCTACACTGGAATATTTGGATAGTGCTGGGTAGAAATTGACCAAAACTAAAAACTACCTTCCTAAAGTTAAAATTTAACATTCTTCTTTGATCACAATAAACTCTGGATTTACTTGGCATGAATTCAAGGTAGACAAAATGTTCATTAATACTGAACAACTTAAGAGAAAAAAGATTTAAACAGCATCCATAAATTCCTTTCCATTAATGTACATGTAATTATCTTAATTTCTAAAGTAATAATAGGTGCACACTGTAGAAATTTCAGGAAATTTAGAAAAATTTAGACACTGTTAATATTTTTTGATATTATCTAACAATGTCTTTTCACAAGCATTTTTTTTAAAATGAGGTTGTAACTAGAAAACATACAACATAAAATGCTGTAATATGTATGCTTTAATGTTAACCATTTTCCCTGAATACTGTATTCCCTGAATATTGTATACATCCTCTCTGAAGCCACAAATGTCTTAAAAATAAATTCCACAACAGTTATTATGTTTTTTGTGTGTGTGTTCATTAGCTTATTGTCTGTTTTTCCCATTAAACTACAAGTTACCTGAGTTTAGGGGTTATGATCTTCTTATTCATCACTGCATCCTCACTACTTAGTACAGTGCCAGGCATAAAACAGGTGTTTGATACATATTTGTGAATAAATGGATGAGTAAATGAAAATATTTAGCCATTCTCAAACTGTGAAATAATTCTTTGCCCTTAAAGCAACAGCTTATGCAGTATAGTATCTTTCATATTGAACAAAATTTTCTTAGGAAAATATAATAAATCCAGTGAAGAAAAGGATAATCCTAAACAGAAGTAAAAACAAGGATACACTCCACACCCCTAAGGATGGCTACTGTCAAACAAAGCAAAACAAAACAAAACACAAAAGAGCAGGTATTAGCAGGATGTAGAAAAATTGCAATCCTTGTGCATTGTGAATGGGATGTAAAATGGTGGAGCCGCTGTGGAAAAAGGTATGGTTACTTCTCAAAAGTTACACAAAGAATTATAGTATGATCCAGCAGTTCCACTTACGGGTATATACTCAAAAGAATTAATAAAGGCAGGGAATCCAACAGATATATTTGTACACCACATTCATAGCAGCATTATTCACTATACCCAGAGGTAGAAGCAATCTGAATGTCCACTGATGAATGGATAAACAAAATGTAGTACTCACATACAGTGAAATACTATTTAGCCTTAGAAAGCAGTGAAATTCTGATACATAAGTATGAACCTTGAAGACTATGTTAAGTGAACTTAAGCATAAAAAAGACAACTATTGCATGATTCCATTTAAATCAAATACCTAAAATAGTACAATATTCACAGGAACAAAAACTAGAGCAGTGGTTACCAGGGATTGGAGGGAGATGAAAATGGGGAAGTTACTGTATAATGGGTGTAGAGTTTCAGTTTGGGAGGATGAAAAAGTTCTGGCAATAGATCGTGGTGATGGTTGCACACAATGTGAATGTACTTAATGTCACTGAAGTATACTTAAAAATTATTAAAATGGTAAACTTTTATGTTATAAATATATTTCATCATAACAAAAAGTGAAATACAGAAACCAATAAAGATTCATAGTAAAACAAATAAACCAATCAACCTAGGAATCAGTGTTTTTCGATTAAAAGATTTCAACTTTAGGTAACAATGCCAAAAGGAACTAAGATATAGTTCAATACTCATCTTACTATTATCAATATACCCTCAATCACAAATAACTCCATCTCTATCATTATGCATGTATAATTGTCCAATTAGGAATGTAATTATGATGAATCACATATTCTCATTGTTCAGATCTTCTGCAACATGCCAAATTATACAACTAGGATTTATTAAACATACACCAATAATATCATCTGATGACTTAGATGCTATTATTTAAATATTGTCTGACCCCTTGGCCATATGAATATCAGCTATAAGAAATATAATATTTCTCAATGAATTCAAAATTGATATCGTATACCCTAAAAACAGGATAGAAATCTGCCTTTTAATATTACGTATTCCCATCTTTTAGAGTAAAACTTGTCTAGTACAGATACATTTGAATTAGCTCCACCCTTTGACACTACCCAATATTATTTATTGACTAAAACATAATAGTTTTGATAAATTCTAAAATTCCCCTAAAAATTTAAAAATACTTAGTTCTCCAAGATTTTTATTAAATTTTATGTGTATTAACAACACACAAAACAATGCCCTGAACTTCTCTTTTTACTCTTAAATTTCTGTGATGTCCATCTCTACATTTCCACACATCTCAAAGGCAAAAACAATAGGTGTTGCCTTCAGCTATATACATTCATTCCCTCAAGTACTTAGCCTTAAAAACATTACCAAATAGCCAAAGAACAGAGAAAGACTCAAATAAATTGGAGACACTGTCTTACTTTCTTTTGTACCTGAGGTTAACAGCCTTCCCATTTGTCAGTTAAGAATTAAGAGGCATCCTCGTTTAAATACAAGACTTTTAGTATTTTATTAGATGGTCTTTCATATGCTCAGATGACCAAAGAATCATAATTCTGTCTCAGAAAATGTCACCACAATAGCTGCATTATCTCAGGGCATGACATTATATATATATATATATTTTTTTTTTTTTTAAGATTTTATTTATTCATGAGAGAGACAGACAGAGAGAGAGAGAGAGAGAGAAAGAGAGAGAGGCAGAGACACAGGCAGAGGGAGAAGCAGGTTCCATGCAGGGAGCCTGACATGGGACATGGGACTCGATCCCGGGTCTCCAGGGTCAGGCCCTGGGCCAAAGGCAGGCACTAAACCGCTGTGCCACCCAGGGATCCCCAGGGAATGACGTTATAAATATGTAATGTGTCTTAAAGCTCCTAAGCCAATGATACAAAATAACCTCAAATTAATCAAAGGCCTGTTTGTTAGCTTTACAATACACTGATACTGCACATAGCTCAGTGTGTATATTAAGGATCAAAATCACAGAAATTGAGGGTAATGCAAATAGAAAATAGTCACTTACCAAAAAAGATCTCTCTCCCAAATAAAAAAAACATGACTTTTTGAGCACACAATAGAGTGAGAGGATTCTCTCCAGCATTTCTATGTTGTCTGAAGACAAAAAAATGTGTAAAGAAAAAGACTAGATTTTTAGTTGGAGGTTAATACCCATCACATAGCTAATTATTAGTCTAGGAAGAGTTGAACTATCATTCTTCCTATAAATAAGGTAATATAAAACAAAATACTCTTCAAAATCACTTATAGCAACCAAAATTAAAATGCCATGGTTTTCAAAAGAATAAGTGGAAAAATGAGGAGCAGGAGGTGCTAAGATATGCTACTTTCTTTTAAAAACATGGACATACAATTTTATAAAGAAAAGATCAATCTGCACTTGTCTCATGAATCTGGAAGTAATACTCAGAAGTAAACCCTTTCATAACATACAACTTAGATGTTTCATTGAATTGGTCAAAAGTAATGCTATATTGACTCATTTTTTTCTTTAAAAATATCTAGCTTTATCTTGACTGTTTTTAATCGAGAAGAATCCATTCTAATTATATCTAACTGAAGCCAATGGTTTTATGAAGCGTTAGTCTTTCTAACTTACATCCCATTAGGAAGCATTCAGCTTTGTCCCACGGAAAGCTTTCTAACAGAACAGTTCATCCTTCCTACTCATGGGAATAAGCAGCCAGATAGATCACTTCAATGGCAAAGATAAAAGATGAGATAGCAAGTAACTTTGCCATGGCAACAACTTTTAAAATTCTAAACAGATCACTTTCTCCTATTTAAATATAAATGCAATCTAAAGCAGCTGCTACAGTGACAGACAAGTTCTCAATCAAAATCTATTACCATGAGAGTTTCCAACTTAGGATGTGTAACAATATCTGCTACTGAACAGATACAGAAGCTTAACATGTATCATTCCAAACTATGTTTCAGCTATAGATACCTAATTGCAGCATGAGACTAATCTTAATCATGTGTTTAATAAAAGTATACTTTGTTTTATTCTAGAGAATGAGGACAAATAAATATCCCATATACATTTGCCATGTTTTTTTAAGTTTGGGTTGTAAAGCTGGATTTCACAAGAGCTATTTAAATCCTCCCAAGTATTTGTCAAAATGTATAGCCTATAGAAATAGCTAGTAGAAAAACAGTATTCTTAGTTATTAGATTTTGTACCCCACCGTAAAATAGTCAGGTTCTCACAGGAATATAACATGAAAACAAACCTTACAAAACTTCTCTATTAATAATGCTCATACATATTATGTATACTATACAACATACATATAATATATATAAAGATTAATAAATGCCATCAGTTACATTTAAAAGAACAACACAATATTTGGCAGAAGGTATAAAATATATGGTATCTTAAAATGAACAAAATGAACAGGTAAAAATCCAATCCTGATTTTTTACTTCAGATTTAAATACAACACATAATTGTTAACTTATCCAGCACAGTTTGAAGTCATCTTGATATCACTAACAAAATTATATAAAGCACCAACAACGAGTCAAAAGCTCTACCCTTGTCTTTCTTTACACAATCTATCATTTAGTAGCTTCTCTGTAAATTCAGAATTTCTATTTAAATATATTATTATCTAAAAAACTGATGTCATTGTACTTAATCTTTTCGGCCTTTGATCTTTCCAGAGGGAGAGTTGTCAACTGAATTTACTTCAGAGAAGTAAAAAATTAACAAAATTAAACGGCCTTTAATATGCTGCCAATTAGCATTTTGAGCACTACAAATCCCAACAGCACTACTTCCTTTGCCTAGCATCAAAATAAGAAAAGCCAGAATTATAAGATACTGATCTACTTTCTATAGAATATGACTTGTAAATCACATGGAAAGGAACAAGATTTTAAAATACACATATAAGGGGTGCCTGGGTGGCTCAGTCAGTTAAGCACACACATGGGTACACCGACAAAATTAATCTTAAGAACTATAGGTTACCAAGTAAGAACTTGCAAGGGCTCATCAGGGTCTGGCAGGTTCTGGAGTTGCAAAGACAAAATTCTGTATGCAAAGTGTTTCAAGAATTTGATTTCAGTCAACTTGACCTCCTGGATAATCAACCCAAAACGTCCTAGATAATTAATTTAAAAAGTTCTAAGAAGATAAAGGTTCTAAGCACACCAAGAAGATCCTAAGGGTTTGGAAACCACCTTAGGAAGAGTGACTTAAGAGTCTTAGACCTGAGACATACTAAAATATAAAGACTACAGACCTTAATGAACTTCAGATCGTTCTGCAAATGCCTAAGGTGACACAAGGCTCCTCTGAACTAGGTAAGAGTTAAGATGTTTTCTAAAATCAAAGGCTTTAATGGATTCCAAGTAATCATATCTCGCATTGTTATATGGAAAACAATGCTCCAAAGGAACAATTTCAGTTTTTAAATTAACTTCACTGATATACAATTTATATACAATAAAATATGCTAATTTCAAACATACAGAACGATGAGTTTTGGAAAAATAATTAAGATTTAAGAATTTCCTTCATCTCAAAAAGCTTCTTCAGCCCCCTTTACTTTTTTTTTTTTAAGATTTTATTTATTTATTCATGAGAGACATACAGAGAAAGAGAGACAGAGACACAGGCAGAGGGAGAAGCAGGCTCCACGCAGGGAGCCTGATATGGGACTCGATCCCAGGTCTCCAGGATCAGGCCCTGGGCTGAAGATGGCACCAAACCGCTGAGCCACCTGGGCTGCCCCCTACAGCCCCCTTTAAATTCAACTTCCCATCCTTGGCCCCAGGCAACTAATGATGCATTATCATTACAAATAGTTTTCCCTTTTCTAGAATTTATATTTATTCCTCATTAATAATTCTGTGACATTAATGTTTGGCTCAGTTAAGCAAATTACACAATTTCACACAACTCCAAGACTCAAAATAAGGACCTGAAATCAGGTCCCTCTGATGCCAAAGTATACTCTTAAGTGATACTACAGGATCTGAGTCTTGTTCATTTTTACATTCCTAGTATTTTGCATACCTGACCCTTCAAACAAAGAACTGAATTTAAGGAAACTGACCTGAACTGGGTGGGACCCAAGGAAAAGAAAGATCCATTTTGAATGATAAATCAGTATGCCTTGGGAAAGGGAAAAAAGAAAGATAAAGGGTCTTTGTTATTTGCAGAGTCTCAAAGTATCCCCCAAGAAATTTATTAACTACAAAGGGAAAGATGTACCTTTACAGTGAAGAAATCAGCAGAAACCACCTTAACCAAGGCAACAAAATCAACATCACTAGTAAATAAAACATGTTGATTTCACAAATACTTATAATTTCTGTGATACTCTTGTCAAACCTGTATAACTTTAGTCTAATTGACGAGGAACGGAAGCAGAAAAATGCTTACCTTTAGCCCAGAAGGCGGATCTATAGCCTGCATAGTTTCTATGAGAATCAAATAAATGCTGGTTTCTGTATTCTTAAAGGGCCTCATGACTGCCTGCACCTCTCATCAATAGTTAGTACTAAGCTGAATGATAAGCACCAGAGGAATCTTAGGAAAGTAGTTTTTTAAGAAGAAATTCGAAGAAAACATTTATGATCTAATACTCCCTGCACACCCCTCCCCCTTGAGCATTAAGCATATAACTACCAGCTTCATACAGCAAAAGTGCAGCTCTTTCTGCCCACACATTCTGTCCCTGTGCAACGTGAATAAACTTACTAAGTTGCACCATGAAACATCTCAAGAATTTTTTTTTTTAAGGGCAGCCCAGGTGGCTCAGTGGTTTACCGCCACATTCAGCCCAGGGCCTGATCCTGGAGACCCAGGATCAAATCCCATGTCAGGCTCCCTCCATAGAGCCTGCTTCTCCCTCTGTCTCTGCCTCTCTCTCTCTCTCTCTCTCTCTGTCTCATGAATAAATAAAAATCTTTAAAAAAATTTTTATTTATGGGGGGGGGGGGGTGAGCAGGTACAAGGAGCAGCAGAGGAGAGGGACAAGTAGACTCTGTGCTTGGCATGGAGCCCAATGTAGGGCTCAATCTCATGACCCTGAGATTATTACCTGAGCCAAAATCAAGAGTTGGACACTTAATCAACTGAGACACCCAGGTGCCCCAAGAATTCTTTCTTGACCGTAGTGCTCAACAATCCTGCAACATAATCATGAGAAAACACAGAAAAACCAAACTGAGGTCATGAAAGACAAGAAAAGTCTGAGGAACCATTACAAACTACAGAAGAATAAAGATGAAATAAAAACTAAATCCAATGTGGGATCCTGGAAAAGAGCATTAGTAGAAAAACAGGTAAAATTCAAATAATGTCTATAGTTTACTTCATAGTATTATACAACTGCAACTGTTAATTTCCTAGTTCTGGTAACTGTCCAATGGTTATGCAAGGTGTTAACATTGGATGAAGCTGGTAAGGGATATACAGAAACTCTGTCCTATTTTTTCAGCCTTTCTGTTAAGTCTGAAGTTAGTTCAAAATAAAAGTTAAGAAAAGGAAGGTTAAACCAAACCTGTGATAAAGTTATATATAGTCAATTTCTATTAAATTCAAAACATGCCAACATTTATTGAACATTATCTCTATGTAAGATGGTATAAAATGTGGTGACCTGGTGACTGCCTTCAAGCCATTTATGATTTAATAAGTGAGCTATGAGAAGGGTGCTCATTTTGGGATTCCTGGGTGGCTCAGTGGTTGAGCATCTGCTTTTGGCTCAGGGCTTGATCCTGGAGTCCTGGGATCAAGTCCCACATCAGGCTTCCTGCAGGGAACCTGCTTCTCCTTCTGCCTGTGTCTCTGCTTCTCTCTGTGTCTCTCATGAATAAGTAGATAAAAATCTTTTAAAAAGAAAAGAGAAGGGCACCTGGGTGGCTCAGTTACACATCTGCCTTTGGCTCAGGTCATGATCTCAAGTCCTGCGATCAAGTCCCATGTAGGACTCCTTGCTCAGCAGGGAGTTTGCTTTTCTCTCTCTCTCTCTGTCCCCGCCCCCCCCCCCAATGATTTGTGCTCTCTCTCTCTCTCTCTAATAAATAAGATCATTAAAAAAGAAAGAGAAATATAAAATGTTGGAGGCCAGAATCTTGAAAGCATTAATTCAAAACACAAAACCAGTTATTCTAAAAAGTAATAGTTTTCACATCTTCTGAGACCAGAGTATTTTTGCTTTTTTCATCTTTTAAGAATGAAGAATTCAACATCAGCCAGACTATTAAATAGAAGTACTAGATCCTAATTTCCAGAAAATCCCTATGAGTTCTTAATGAAAACACAAGATACTATAGAATATAATTTGAAAACTGTATGATTTGAAATTTGAAAACATGTATTATAGGTATATGCTGTAGGGACATTGTTTTGTTGGTAGTGAACAAAACAGAACATATTTCTGCTGTAAAATGCTCATTTCCCTATTCTTAAGATTCAAATTGTTAAGAAGCTACCATCTGTATGCAAATCCCACTGTCCAGTCTAGGGGTAGACATATGACCTAGGCAGAGTCCATCGTAAAATTATGGTCCAATTATATAGTAAACTCTTTTGGTTTAAAACAAATTTAAGAAATTATAAATAAGAGAGGGAAGCAGTCAGCTTTATTGGGAAGATTGGACAGATACTGGGTAAAAGCTCACAGAACTAAAGAAAGAAATCATCAGGATGACAGAACCAAGGGAATTCTGTAGACCTTAATAGTATTTATTTATGGGCCTTCCTCTTGAATGCCACCATTTCTATGTCAAGCCACAATTTAATCTGTTTCAGGGGGGGCAAGAACTTTATCTGTCTTTTCCACCAGTGTATCTCTAGCAATTGAAACGTCTATTATATAATAGGCCCTGAATGAACAAACATTTGCTGACTGAATGAATTGATAAAATTAGCTAAAGTCATTCCTGGGTAAGGAAATGCCATTGGCTCAGTTTATATCAGGAATCTATTCCTTGATCCTATATAAGTTGATGTCATTTTGGGGCCTTTTCCATAGACAAGACACTCGTAAATGATGCTAATGGGCACCTATTAGACATACAAATATTAAAACATTGACTGTAAATTACCACATCAAAGAAAGGCATTTTTAAATAAATTTAAAGTCCTCTAGATTTGGACATTTGTATCATCCCTTAATTTTATGTTTTTTCTCAAAAACAATATGTGAATCAAAATAATTTTAAACATGGACAATCACGCATGCCACTACTGGCAAACTAAATAAAAAGCACAAATGCTAAAATTAGGCTTAAAATCTTTTAATTGGGTTTCATGAAGCAGATTAATCATTCAGTTTTTGATTCATAACTGATCTATATTTCTTTCAGATTCTTCTCAGTATTAGATTACTAACATAGAAAATTAACTTAATCATGTTTATTCACATTAATATATTATTTGTAAAAATATGCATTGGTAGAATAACCTAAACAAGGTTTAATCATTCTGTTATGAAATGTTAAAGTTATTTCTCTTACTGAATACTCTTAATTTTTTAAAAAATGTTTTTAATATTTTTATGTAACTCAATCTTCTCAGTAAACAGGTTTAATCTAACTGTTATAGTTCAAAAGCAAAGGCCAACTAAATATTTATCAAATTGTATTTATAAACTTTTAATATTAGCTTCTCTAGTTCATACAATAATTCTAAATTTCAGAATACCTATACAAATGCCTATTTGTTTATAACATGTGTTTTAAAATGTAACAGTATTATAAAAGTCAAGCCTCTGGAAAGAAAACCATGAAATCATTACAACCTTCAAATTAAGAAGAATTATATGAAATTAGCTGAGAAAGAATTACTTGCAGCTGCAAACCCTCAACATCTTTGTACACATGCACAATTGTTTAAAAGCTACTTCAGCAAGTCAGAATTAGAGAAATGGGCTCCATTAGACATATTAAGATGTTTGCTTCAGAAAGGGAAGGCACAGAAGGCAAATTTATCCTTAAAAGAAAAGCTAACCCAGGTTTTGAAGAATCTAACTAGATACTTGCAACTGAGCACAGAATTAAGAAATAAACCTCTAAACCTGAAAGGCAATTTTAAACCTAAAAGATTAATGGAACTTTGTTTATGAACAGGATTTTAAGAAAGAACCTCTATGGGTCGATCAGTTGCTGTAAGTCAAGTAAGAAAAGTATACTTAGGATTTCAGAGCACAAAAAGTGAAATCAAATTACCTTCAATCCTGGTTGACCTGTATTAGCTGTATAACTTAGAGTAAATTACTTCTCTATGTTTCAATTTCCTGATTTGTAAACACCTCACAGGTTTGTAAATATCAATGTAATACTACATACAAAACACCTGGAACTGTATTTGACACACAGCCCTCAATACAGGCTAGTAATTCTTTAAAAACTGTTGGGGATCCCTGGGTGGCTCAGCGGTTTAGCGCCTGCCTTTGGCCCAGGGCGCCATCCTGGAGTTCGGGGATCGAGCCCCACATCGGGCTCCCTGCATGGAGCCTGCTTCTCCCTCCTCCTGTGTCTCTGCCCCTCTCTCTCTCTCTAGGTCTATCATAAATAAATAAATCTTTAAAAATAAATAATGTTAGATACAGTAAGGGAAATTCTTTACATTACATAAAGAAACCATTGCAGTATTTTTCTAAGGACAAATTAGTTGTCCTCATTTAAAGCTCAGCCTTGTATTAACCACATCAACATAACAAAATAATTCTCATGAGGGGTGGTTCTAAGAAGCTCCTTTTTACACTTAACTCCTACCCTAATTTTTTCAAATAAGATCAATGAACTAATTCTAGGAATTGAAGAGATTTATAAAAATTTATGTAAATGGTTGTCATAGGACTGGTTAAAACAATAACACAAATGAATATCACCACCATGGCGAACAATTTTCATAATACTTTCATAAGTCCTAGGCACTGTTCTAAGCACTTAGAATATACATGAATTAATTTAATCCACAACTTTATAAAGTAGATCATTGTATTTTCTCCATTTTTAGAGATGAAATGATAAAATATCCTACCTTAAAGCAAAAGACTAGAGAAAGAACCAAGACTTAAGTCCATGTAGTTCCAGTGCCAATGCTCTTAACCAAAGGCTCTGAAACAAACATCGTAAAACTTAGGTCACTGTCTTGACTGGATTGGGCTGTCTTCAGTACAGATAGATGACCCCTGAACAACAAAGGGGGTTAGAAGTGGTGACCTACCCCCCTGTGCAAACATCTGCACATAACTAAATTAAGTAGTTAAGTCAGCCTAAAACTTAACTACAAAGAGCTTACTGTTGATCAGAAACCTTTCTATAGTAACAGCTAATCAACACATACTTTGTATATGTGTTATATATCATATTCTTACAATAAAGAGAAAAGAAAATGTTATTAAGAAAATCATAAGGAAAAGAAAATACATTTACACTACTGTACTTATCAGAAAAAAAAAATCTGTCTGTAAATGGACCCATGCAGTTCAAACCCGTGTTGCTCTAAGGTCAACTGTACTTGTGGAGAGTTTTTGTTTTTAATCTTTGCTTGCAACATCTTTTTTTTCTTTTTTTTTTCTTTTGCTTGCAACATCTATTCCAAATGTTCACTCAAAGCAAAGAAATAAACAGATTTTTTCACAGAACTTTTGATATGGCCAATAAAAACAATCTTTAAATCAATGGTTCTTAATCTTGGCTAAATATAAAAAAAAAAAATCTGGACATTTTTAAAACATACCAATACCGAGATCCCAACCCAAGAGTTCTAGTTTAAGAGTCATCCTTATCATAGTCCAATTAAATCAGAATCTCTTAGAATGGGGCTCAGACATAATTTTTTTTAATTCTTCAGTAATTCTAGGTGGAAACAAAGTTGATGGGGCGGGGGGGGGGGGGGGGGGAGAGGGGGGCGTTCAACGGTTTAGCACCGCCTTCCCTGCAGAGCCTGCTTCTCCCTCTGCCTGTGTCTCTGCCTCTCTCTCTTTCTCTGTCTCTCATGAATAAATAAATAAATAAAATCTTAAAAGAAAAAAACAAGATTGAGATCCACAGCTTTAAATAGTAAGGTTCTAGAGGAAAGGAGATATTTTACATGAGTTTTCAGCAGTTCCTATCAACAATCAAGAATCCTATTAGCAAACATTAGATAAGGGAAACACTGTCCAAACAAAACAAAACAAAACAACTCTGGAATCAAGAATCAAAACTAACCAAGGCCATGAGATTAAAAGGAACAAAAAGGGGGAAAGTCCATGAAGCAACTACTTCCAAAGTCAATGATTAAAGCTCTGCCCTGTGGATAAGAGCAAGCTGAGATGCCAGGGTTCCTTTTATGAGATACTGGCTAATTACTTATAGGAATGTAAAAGGGAAATGACCTTCAACCTGACATAAGAAAAACTTAAATTATGTAAAAGAAAGCCATAGAAAAGGAGACAGTGCTTTCTGCTAGGACTCTAACAGGCTACACCTGAGGAGCAATCATGTGAATCAGAAATAAAATAGCCCTTGTACAGCCTGCAGCAGCCTGGCTTTAAGTCATCCCCATTCCCTAGAGAATCTCAAGTCCCCAAACTGAAGGTGATTCTGATTACTAGTACTCCAAGGTACCTGACCCAGGTACACACAGGAAAATCCTCCCTGGAGAAAAATAACAATGACCAAGGCTTCAAATTATCTCTATAAGTAATTTCTTAAATATAAAGGCCAACATACACTCAAAGGAGATAAGACCACCCAATAAGAACCAAGAGGGGATGAAAATAAGCACCAAAAACAGCCTACCAGGACTCCAGATATTGGAACTGTCACTGACTATGAACCAACTATGCTTATGTTCGAGGAGTTTTTTTAAAAAGAGCCGAAAAACTTGGCAAGGAACTAGAAAACTCCAAAAAGACAATTGAGTGATTTCAAAAGAAACAACCAAAAATCCTACAATGGAAAAACAGTAACTAAAGAAGTAACTAAAGAAGTCAAAAGATAAGTTGAACAGCAAATTACATCTGAAGAGCTTTACTGAACTAACAGGTCAAAAGAAACTATGCTGAAAGAAGCAGAGAGAGAAAGTAAAGGAAAGTACAGAGAAAACAATGAGATATCCCAAAACACATTTAAGAGGAGTTCAGAGGAATAAAAAGTATGTGGCAGAGATAATATATCAATAGATAATGGCTATGTATATTCTAAAAGTAATAAGAAATCAGTCCACATATCCCAGGAGTCCAATAAATGGAAAGCAAAATAAAGAAGCACATTTAAGAAAAAAAAAAAAAAAGATTTTTTCAGGCAAAAGAAAAAAAATTCCCTAGAAGTAGTAAAAGTAGAAAGTGAAGACCAAATAAAAATGGATAGTACTGGGGCATCTATGGAATTGAAGAGAAATCAGGCTGGGGTATATGAATGCAGAAAAGGAAGAGAGGAAAAGAAAGGAAGGGAGGGGACAATAAGGGTAAATCCAGAAATGAAAGAAATCTTAAGTCTCATCATCTTGGTTCAAAATAATTACATAGGAAAGAACAAAGAATTTAAAATCCCAAATTAAATCAAACCCAAAAAAACACTAAGATATGGTATGAGGATCTATGGTCCATAATTCTCCACCTTCAACCTTAGTACCATAATATTTTTTATAAAAATCTGAAAACAAAACATAATTCATCTTCAAAGAAAATATTTTAAAAGTTCATCTGGAAACTTGATGTTTAGATCTTAAAACACATCTTACGAAAGAAGTCATAAATGATGAACAGATCTGATTCCCAGTCCACTCTATAAAAATACACTTCACATGAGAATTATAGGTTGCAATGACAATGATATAATCATTTTTTTTTAAGTCTAAGGAAAATGTTTGAGAGTTTCAGTGTCGGGAACCTTTTCCTCAGCTGCTGGGTACCAAGACAGTATTTTTTCTTTTTCCTTATCTCACACACTTATATAGCATCAGAAACCCTAACACCTGGTCCAGGCAATGGGGGTAGAGTTATGTAGGCACTTGTAGTACCCAGGAAGTGTTTTCCCTGTTTTTGGAGCAAGACATAGTTAAAGCACTTGGAGAACAGAAGTCTATAATCACGAAGGGGAGTGAAACGATGAGGTAATGGGGTAAATGAGAAGGAAAAGTTGAAAAAAGAAGTTGTATAGTTTTTCAAAAAAAAAAAAAAACTGAAAATACATGTCCCTACCTAATGGATACACATATGTCAAGAAATCATATATTTGGAACAACCTTACTTATATGGAATTAGTACAATGAAGAATTTGATGAAAGTGTCTTTATTCCATTCTTTCAGCAAAAAATCCAATTTTCTATACTACTCGCAGAGTGGTATTGATTTCATATTCCTGTCTTGACATAAATAATAAGAGAATAAAATTAGTTTACAACACTTATTTTCAACAGGGTTGAAATTAAATTTCCAGACATGTTTTTTTTTTAATATCTTAAATCTTAAAATCTAGCAGCATGAAGTTTTGTTTTTAAAGCACACCAAAAATACTTAAACAGTCCACAGAAATAAGGGTTAGAGGAACCACTACGTTTCAAAGATTAAAGAGATTAAGTAATCCAAACTGACCTAAGCCAACACCATACAAATATTAATTATGTCTTTGCCAGGATTTCAAGAACATTGCTACCCAATACATATATATGCATTGAATATCATGCAAAGCCTACATCTGAACAAATAAATCTCCAGAGAAAGAAATACAGTGAAGTGGCCACATATTAATGAACTAATTATAGTTATCAGGACACACACACAAAAAAACTAAAGATCCTAAAACTTGTTCAAAGACTACATAAAGATCTATAATTATATTGATAAACTTAGCAAGTATCTTAAGTGTTAGCTGCTTTTGTATTGTGTTCCCAAGAGCCCTACCGGTCTAAAAAAAAAAAAAAAAAAATCAAAAGAATCAATTAAATAAATTCTCAGTAATATGCTCTAACAAATAAGGCAATATAATGTACTACACTCTTCTTTTCATAAAGAAAAAAAGGTCCTTGTTGAAATAACTCCCTTGTATACTAACTACAGTGCTGATCTTAAATCCCTAAAAAATGGAACACATTCTATTATTTTTTAAAATAATCCAAATTAAAGACAAGATTTATACCATGGATTAAAATGTAAGAAACAAAACAGTACCAACAGTATTCTTAACAAAATAGTTAAAGGACAAGAAGTATTACTTAAAAGATGATTACAAATGTATTTAACAATGTTTTACTTAAGAAATTCATTATAAAGATACACTTCCCATCAGATTTCTAATCCAACTGAGAAATAATATTAGTAAGAATTTTCCCCCATACTCATTAGTATGAGTATGTCCCAGTGGCTAAATCCAGGCAGAAGGCCCTGAGACAGAAGGAAGTGAAAATTCAGAAATGAATCTAAAAGCTAAAAGGCAAATGATAATACAAAACACACCCCAAAAAATCTTTCCCAGTATTAGTAGATATCAAACAGACCTTATATTTTATCTCTCTCTCTCTCTGTCTCTCATGAATAAATAAAATCTTAAAAAAAAAATTCATTATGATATCTAAAAAATCTAAGGATTATTTCTAAGTAGGTCAAGCCCCATAGGATTTCAAGGGTCATCTACCCCAGTAGTTTGATTTTAATCACTGGCTAGATATTTTAATCATCTAAGAAGTTAAAAGACAAAATGAAACAAAAAATGCCCAGCCCCCTCAATCCTGCCCCCAAACTAATTATATCAGAATCTCCAAAAGTGAAGCCCAGTCATTGGCAGTTTCTTTAAAACTTCCCAAAGTGATTTTAATGTGCAGCTAGGCTATACAAGATATTGCTAGAATTCTAAGGATTAAAAACTAAAATATACTCATAGCACCCTAATGTCACAGCCAGAAGAGGGCAGCAAGGAGCTATTATGGAAAGTCACACATGGAAAAATAAGATACTAAGTAAGAAGCTGTCCTCAGGGAAAGACCCCATGGAGATTTAAGTGCTCTGGGAGAAATGTCATGTCTCAACTGGGAACTAATGAATGGTAGGGAATCAAGCAGAGATGAGCCAGCAAACAGAAGGAGTTGAAGGAACACGAGACAGCCAGGAAATGTCTAAGTAGTGCCTGACACAAAAAAAGACCATTTAAAGGATGGAAAATATAAGTTTAGAGTCACTGGCAAGCAGAAGGTAATTCCCCAAAATAAGATGACAGGGGTTAGAACAGTTTCTTGAAGCCTCCATCTTTAACAATAACAGTCCCTGCTGAACTAGAAAAATAGCGTGATTCTTGAGAGGTGGTTTTGGAATTCACAAAAAAATAAAAATAAAGCTTTAGCATAAAATAGCTTTAAAAAAATATCGGGCAGTATAATATAAAGGACTAATATGAGATGTCAGAGTATTCCATAATAAGCACATTCATTTTATTATTTTAAGGACTTCATTTTATTATTTTTAGGACTTTATTTATTTGAGAGAGAAAGTACGAAAAAGAGAAAGAGAGCATGGGGGGGGGGGGGGAGTAGACTCCCTGCTGAGCAAGGATCCAAAAAGCGAGACTCAGGATTCTAGGATCCCAGGATCATTACCTGAGTGAAGGCATATGCCAACCAACTGAGCCACTCAGGCACCCTCATATACCCATTTTAAAATCAAAACTACAGAACCTTTAGCAATGAGTATTAAGATTTCATATCCCTCTTCCATAGGATGCTTGAAAAGAAAACAAGTATGTGTTCCAATTCAGACACTTATCTACAATTATTTATACCTATATCTCTTTTGGCAAAGGAAAAAAACACACCTCTTATTTTATAAACCAATCCTTCTCTTCACTGGTCATTAGGAAACTCACAGCTTTTAAGAACCTTCTCGGTCTTCTAAGGTTGCATGTTAAGGCATACATTTTTATGTATTAACATTATTCTTAGAACTATTATCTTCCTCCTGCTTATTTTCCAGTCACTCTGATTTCCTTAGCTATTTATCTTATTGTATCAATGAAAAGTGAATAAAATCCTTTTTGAAATGAGACTGAGATTAAGGGAAGCGATTAAAATATGATCCAGACTCATCTAACCTTTGCTATTGGATCATTTAGTACTTTATAAGCACTATTAGTAATACTACAAATACATGATACTCAAAAATAGTCCAGGTGTGAGTTGAGTTTGCCAGTACAAACCTATTTCAGTGATTAAAAAACAAAAAACAAAAACCAAACAAAAAAAAAAAAAAAAAAAACAGCTCTAAGCATATGGGAGACTCATTCTTTATAAATGAAGACAATATATGTATTACTACCAATATCCCTGCCTACTAACTACATAATAAAAATAATAAATTGAACTAAAGAATTATGCCTTTAACACTCAGACTGGCACTGAACCAACTGTTCATTATTTTAGGAATACAAATAAAATTACTGAAGAGTATTTTGAAAGTTACTTTAGCTTTAAGATTTAAATTTTTGACAATTTCATTTTTTGACAGAAAAAGAGAGAAGGGCGTTCAAAATGTCTTGGGACCCTTGGTTTTAAGCTAAAACCTCAGCCATTACCTATTCAAAAATAAATACAACAAAACCACTTGTTCCCACGCCATCATTAGCCAGGGGCTGAGGAGCAGAGGAGAATCATAAGCTTGGAAGAAAAATCAATTATCAGATTTTTCACTTGTAACTCACTTGTGATCACAAATGCTTAGGTGACCACAGCATCCAGGTGAGCTTAATATCCTAACCAATCATCCATGTGCAAATTTCGTATTTTATAGTTTTATAATTAACTCAATCTATATTACCTTAAAATTACTTCATAGGTGGCCTCAACTCTATGCAGTGGCTCTGTAAAATGTGTACTGTTCATCTTCTGCTTTTATAATGACACAGTAAAATTCCACATGCTAAATTATGTTTAAATTTCTTGGGAATAAGGGCCATGCTTAATTTATCTCTGTATCTCTCAATATTTAACACAATGCCATTGATGACAGTAAATATGGTCCCAATGAAATCTTTTCCCTTATTTTTTCATTATTACATATGTATCTTACATATACTGCATGAAACGAAATGTACAGAATGATTTTAGTCGAACTATTAATAATGCCCAAAAGTTAGAACCCAGACATTCCTCAATGGATAAATAAATGAACAAGTCATGGTATGTACATATAATGGAATATTATTCAGCTATAAAGAGGGATGAAGTGCTGATACACCCACAACTTGGATAAATCTCAAAACATTATGCCATGCCACACTGAGCACCCTGCTCAGCAGGGAATCTACTTCTTCCTCTCCCTCTGACCCCCCCTCCCTTGCTCATGCTCCCATTTTGCTCTGTCAAATGAATAAATCTTTTAAAATTAAAAAAAAAAAAAACATGCTAAGCAAACAAAGTCGGACAAAAAGGTCACATACTATATGATTTCTTCACATATTCAGTATGGGTAAATCTAGAGAGACAAAAATCAGATTCAAGATTATAAAGGGATTGGAGGATAGACATTATTGGACTTCCAGATAAAGCTATAGCAATCAAGACAGTGCGGAATTGGTGAAAGAACAGACAAGTAGATCAATGAATCAAAACAGCCCAGAAATAGACCCACATAAACACAGTCAACTGATCTATGATAAAGGAGCCCCAGTGTGAAAAGCATAATAGTCTTTTCAACAAAAGGTGCTGGAAAAAAAAGATATTCTCATACAAAAAAAAAAAAAAATCTTTTACAAAAATTACCTTAAAGTTGATCATAGACCTAAATGTAAAATACAAACTTACGAAACTCAGGGCACTTGACTGACTCTTGATCTCAGGCTCATGAGTTCAGGCCCCACCTTGGGTGTAGAGATTATTTAAATAAATAAAACTTAAAACCACACACACAAAACTATAAAACTCCTAGAAGATAACATAGAATAAAATTATGACCATGGGTTTGAAGAGGACTTTTTAGATACATATCAATGTTAAATACATTTTTATTGTCCAAAGATTCAGGGAAAAGGAGCCGTATTTTACAATTTCTAAATATATTCCCTAATTCCTTAAATTAAACTAGCAAAGATCTATGAAACTAGTAAGACAATGATACCCAAAGTCTAAACAGAGAAAATCACGTAGCAATACAAACCTTTCTAAACGGAGGATCTTTTATAATGGAGATGTATCAAGCACCATAGAGTAAGGTGACATTTTTCCTGGTGGGGAAATCTTTTTAGTGGTACCCTAAAAGAAGCCAATTCTTTATACATTAACCATAGGTTATCCTGTAAGAAAATCACAAGTCAAGACAGCAGAGCGAAAAGTCAGATCACACAAACTGGAAGTAAAGGCCTAGTAAGGAGATAATCTGAAGAGGGGAAAGAAAAAGTCCCTTCCACCATCAGTTCCTTGTGGACAGGTTCACATTGCTCAAAATCAGATTTTAAAAAAAAAAAAAAAAATCAGATTTTCACAGGAGTACTATTGATATTTTTCCGTAACCACGGTGGCCACCTGGGAATATTGTCTAAAACTATCTTCCAGCTAAAAGTATCTAGGCCATGCTACGTTTTAAAGAATTTTAAGGACTTGACTGATTCCTTTTCAGCACTAAATCAAACACAGAATTATTCCTTCAGAAAACCCTGGCTTTACCTGCAGGTTCTCTATTGGCCTACTTTCCTCTGAATGTGGGACAAGCTTGAATTCAGAAAGAAATTTTTTTAAATCCTGAATTTTCAGAAAAGGAAATTGTGAGATAACAAAAAATATATACTGGTCTCCCCCCACTTCCTGGCACAAAGCTCCTAAAACCCTTATAATTTCCTGGGTGATAAAAGTGTCTTCTGTTCTAATGAGGTGGCTGTGAGTGGGTTGCTGGATGGTGTCACTGAGCTTGTGATTGTCATTTGAAGGCAGCAGGGTCATTCTTGTGGGACTGCCCTTAACCTGTGGCATTTGATGCTATCTCCAGGCAGATAGTGTCATAGTGTCAGAACTAAGTTAAATTGTAGAAGATCCCACTGGTGTCACAGAGAATTTCCTGTTGGGGAAAAAACCACCACACATTTGGTGACCAGAAGTATGAATTCCATGTAAGTAGTAAAGAAGACTCAGAGGGAAGAAAGACCTAGTAGGGAAGAATTGAGTTTTTTCCTCCACATAGAAGGTGGAAAATAGTTTCCTTAAACATGAAACTATTACTTTCATGTTTATTCCTTAAAGCAATAAATATACACCTAATTGATAATCCAAAATAACTGTCATTCAAGCCCCTCCTTTGCCCAATTATTATCAATAAGGAGACTGAAAGAAATTATATCTTTCATAATACACATATACTCACACATAACTTATAAATGTGTGTGTATATATACATACAAATATAAAGGAGAGAAAATGAAAACTCTTATCTGAAGGATATACAGATTAACCATTTCTTGATATACTCAGGGTTTTATTTTTGGATAAAAAAATAGATTCCCCACCCTCCACCTCCAACAAAAATTATACCTCAGCATCATCACCTCAGCTTTCACTTAGGACACTGTTAGCTTTGTGAAACGCACTTCGTCATTCAATACACCCTACATAAAGCCCCATTCAAGAATTTTCTCTCAGAAATAAGAACTAGGAAAGTTTTTGCCCCCTCCAAGGAACCAGTGTGTTTTATTTTTAACTTTAGACAGGAGAAGGAAACTCTCAGAACCAAATTCTCAGATCAAATTCATCAAGCTATATACTTCAAGATTTACACAATTTTCTGTAAATTATAACTCAAAATTTTTTTTTCACATCAAACTAAGAAATGATTAAGGACTCTGAGGTAGCCTATGCGTTCTAACTGTTCCTGCAGTCTTAACTTACTATTCTAATTTATATTTTACCCTGATTCTAAAATTGTATTCATTTTTCATCTATTTTATTTTCCATTGATACAGAGATAATCTGGAAAGGTCCTACAACATACTAAAAACCACTAGCTTGAAATAGCACTGTCCAGTTTAACTTTATGCAGTGATGAAAATGTTCTAGACCATCAACAGTGGCTACAAGCCACATGCAGCCATTGAGCGCTTAAAATGGTCCTGGTAGGACCAAAAACAATTTTTCATTTAAATTTAAATAACCACATGCAGCTTAGTGGTACTGTACTAAACAACACAAGAGAGCCTTCACTTTAAAATCTGGATCATCATTTTCTGGGATAGCTTACCACTTTAATGCAAACACATGTAACACACATAAGCAGCTTTAAAAAATAATAATATGGTAAGAGGAGTAGTAACTATCATTTGAGAACTTTCTAAATGCCACATTTTACATAAGATGCTTTACAGGTATTCTCATTTAATCCTCACTATGACCCTTGAATCAAAAGTATGCCATTTTGGAAAAAAAAAAAAGTATACCATTTTGAGAAATGTTTCATAATGAAATTACCCATGTAATTAGAGCATCGATCTCTTGAATAAAATGTATTTCGAAAGTCTAGGGTCAAAAAAAAAAAAAAAAAGAAAGTCTAGGGTCCATTAAACTGTTAATTGGATCAGTATTTTGCTACACTTAAAAATTTTTAATGTGAAAATAAAAGCATTAGTTGGAGAAAATCAACTCTAACTGCTAGACATTTTAAAAAATTAACAACACCTTTACTACTCTGGCGTTTAAGAAAGGGCAGAAGGGAAACTTTATTAAATTTCTAATGTCACAGACAGCTTAAGAATATAGACCATATTGTGCATGGAGCAAGTGATAAGGTTTTCAAATGTAAAACAAACCCAGATTCTAGTCAATGAGCAAATATAGAGGTCTGGTTAAATAAAGCTATTTGAAAATTTCATTACTGTGGGGGAATTAAATTAAAAAATTCCTGGCATATAACAACTTTGAATAAAGGACAATCTTTCATATCTATATGTACATCACACTTTGCTCATGACAGGCACACTCTAAGCATCTAAAATAAAACACAGAGGAAAAATGTTTTCAGGTAAAAAGAGGAAAGTAAAGGGATAGCATGTTTTCTTTCAGCATACAAGAATTTGAATATCTTAAAAGAAAATTCAGTTAAACAGAACACCTTTCAACTAACTAAGCAAGTTAATTTTCATATTACTATACTTGTAGATGTATAGGTAAACAGAAGTTCTTTTTCTCAAAAAAAAAAAAAAGACAAAGTGCGCAGTGGTCACACTATTTATTTTTTAACATTTTTCATTCAGATTGAGAATAAACAATTGCCAGCTTTGTCTAATACAATATGATGCCTATTGGGAGACAGTTTTCCACTGGTCTATCTATCACATTTCTGCATACTCTGCAAGCAGAGGCAGTGATTGCTCTTTGGTCCAGACTGCTTTAGGTGGCTGTAAAGCGATAGTCTTGGAAGAAGGGGATAATGTCTCCTTCTAGAGCAAAAATTAGAGCACAAAAATTTGTGCAACTCAGGGCTGCAGGAATGCACCTCACTAGGTGTATTCACCAGCCCACTTCATGGAGCTTCTTAGTCCACACTATGCTAAGAGGCACTAAGGAAGCTGGTACAAAAGGCTAATACTCATTTCTTCTTACCAACATCCATAAAACTATGGCAGTCTAATTTACTGGTTTAAAATAAAATCTCAGAATTTACATACCCATAAAAGTAATCATATAGAAGAATCAGAGGTCTCACAAATCTTATATTTTTACTTACAGTTTTTCAGAACATGTATGGATATCTTTTGTGAACACTGTAAAGGATAACTTTATGGTATCCATCGACAATATGGTTATTAGGTTACTGAGCTACGTGTTTCAGACACCTATTTTCAAAACACAAGAATATTTTGCATGCTTTTTAGACACAGGACCTACGCTTGCTGATTAAAAATGCTCTTAATATGATGGACTCTTTTGCCAACTAGTTTTAAAAGAGGGGTTAGTATATGTATTTTGTGAAAGATTCCCAGAAGATTCTAACATACAACCACAAGTATCTCATCCACCTATGACCATGGCTATAGGTAGTCCTGCCTTATAACCACTAAGAGACTCTGTCAGTTATGGCAGTTGTTCACATATACTAAGTGGGTACCTGCACCGGGGTAGTGCCATTTGGTAAAAAGAGTTCTAGCTCTAACAGCCTTAAATAAGGAAGTAGCTGCAGCCACATCATCTAATTTCTTGCTTCATCTGCCTTACCTGTACAAGAAGACTTTAGTGAACAATTACTAAGATCCCTTCAACCCCAAAGTTCTCATGCTGTTACTAAAATTGCTGTTGTTCAATGGAAGACATTCACCTACTACAACAATAACAAAAAAAATACTTCTGTTTGGCATTCCTTTATTTTATTTTTAATGGTTGTGTTTTTTTTTTTAAGATTTTTACTTATTTATTCATTCATAGAGACAGAGAGAGAGAGAGAGAGAGAGAGAGGCAGAGACACAGGCAGAGGGAGAAGCAGGCTCCATGCAGGGAGTCCGACGTGGGACTCCATCCCGGGTCTCCAGAATCACACCCCAGGCTGCAGGTGGCGCTAAACTGCTGCGCCACAGGGGCTGCCCATGGCATACCTTTAAACTATAAAGAATGCCACTTCTGAGTTAGAAAAAAATTAAAATAAACACATATGGTTCAGCTTCTAAATTCAATGAGCCAAAACGTAATTAGCCACATTATTAGTAAAAAACAGATGCTTTTTGACCCAGACCTAAACTATCAAATACTTAGGGCCTATATAGAGTGATAAGCATCTCCATGAACATACAGGTTGGAGTATTTGTCCCAGAGACTTTCTATTATTTTAAAGAGCCTTGGATATCGAGAAGTTATTTTGTTATCCAAAATAAACACAGTCTTCTTTTTGGGGCCATCAGTTCATGATCCTGTACTAGCAGACTGATATTTGAAGTTCTTCTGAAGTTTGGCACATTAATAATCATGGCTCTTCACTCAGTCCAATATTAACAGTGATTGCCTAGTTTATAAGAATAAAGTTCCAGACCATTGCACATTTCTTGTATAAAATCTACAGGGCACTACAAACTAACTTTAATTAGCTACAGAGGCCTAGGATGGCAGCATAGCTTAAGAGAGATGTGGATTCAAATCTAACCTAGCTCTTTGAGTCTTATCAACCTATTTAACCTCTCTAAGCCCCAGTTTCTTCAGAGGAATAGGAATGGTGTTTGTAAGAATTACATGAGATTATTTCCTAAAAAGATTAACACAGACCTAGACACACACACCTAAGTGGTCAATAATCGATAGATAATATTACTAAATGACCTGGCATTCACTGAGTTCCACAATCTTTTACCTATCTTCTCCATGGTATCTCCTTCTATATAACCTAACAATACATTTTTACTATCATATTACACCTCATATGCTGAATATACTGCATGTGCCTCCATTTTCATACCTTTTTTTTCCCCTATTTCCATACTTTTGATCATGCTATACTCTCTGCCTGAATTTTTCCTGTCAAATTCTTATCCATTCTTAAAATCCTTGATCAAATTCCATTCTCCTTCAAAGGAACTTCAAATACCTACTCCTTTCAGAGAGTCAGTCAGAATGCTGGTGCTTGCAGCTGGTGCTCAAAGGGAAACAAATTATTAATCCCCAAGAAAATTTAGAGGGCTCTAAGAGATAACAGGTGCTGGCTTTGCAGAACTAGCAGCTTGAACATTAGAAATAAGCCAAAGGAACAGATCGCTTTGAAGCTAAACTTACAGCAAAAGTGGGGCAAAGACAGCAGAATGTCCAGTATACACAAGAGTTGCCTCATGACTATTTGACATAATGAACATAACAGGAAAAGCCTGGGAAACTTAAAATATGATTTTTCAGGCAGCCCCAGTGGCCCAGCCGTTTAGTGCCGCCTTCGGCCCACGGCATAATCCTGTAGACCCGGGATCGAGTCCCACATCCAGCCCCTTGCATGAAGCCCGCTTCTCCCTCTGCCTGTGTCTCTGCCTCAATCTCTGTGTGCCTTTCATGAATAAATTAAAATAAATAAAATAAAATATTTTTCTCACTTCTATGCAGATTCAGGAACCAGGATACCTATGTTAAAGAAAAAGGCCCACCACAGCCATTATAGCCTTTAAGCAAATATGCTTTCTATCATTTAAAAAAAAAAAATCCTAGATATCAAGATACTATTGAGAAAGATATATCAATTTTCACTAATGCTTCACTTTTTTAATCACTAGGTCAAAAAATGTGTCATTCTGAGACTTAACATTTTCTGATTTATATACACAAAGTGACTTCCCATTCTACCTTAAAAGTAAATTCTCAAAAGCAGCTACCTGTCCTTAAAATTTTGTTTAGGCTTCCTATCCACCCTTGCAGACATTTTCTACTATCAAATAAATTTTTTAATAATTTTTTAGTATTTTCATAAAACCAATAACCTCTTTTCACAATGTATGATCCCCAAAGAAAATGAATACACTAAATCTTTCAAAGAGACTTTTGAAATCCTTTGTAAGAAGACTTCAGAAATAAAAATTTTGAATTAAGACTTTTTCTTTGGGGACCAGGTTCTCCCACTTGCCCAGATGCTGGTCAATACAAGATTAGAGTAAATTTACTCTTCTTTCTTCAATAAGAACTAAATTTTTTCTTCAGGAAAAGTTAGATACAAGGCTCAGTATCACATATTTAAGCCTTATTAATATTCAATGATTCATATGTAATATTAATACTAAGACTTCACACTCAGTACAAAGTTCTAAATGTCTCATTCTCAATTTCTAGGATCCTTTTAGGTCAATCTGATCTAAAATCAGTACTTTCTGTTCAAAATTTATTATTAATATTCCTTCAACAAGGCTTTAATATGACATTTTAACATTTAATTTTAGATTGTAAAGGTCATCATAGTATTTTAAAGCTGGAAGAAACCTCAAACATCTCATGCCTGTTATGAAATGAAAACCTTATAGTAAGCCTAGAAGAGAAAGAATAGAGTACAGGAAGTTTTGTAATTGACTATACATAAAGGGAAAGAGTCAAGGATCACTCCTGGTTTTCAAGCCTAAGAGATACTTAGTAGTATCTCTACAAAGTAGAGCTCAAAAGGGAAACTAATTTTGGGGGCAGGAAGAGTGGAATGCAGGGAACATTGCTTTGTTGTTGTTTTAAATAAACGAAGTAGGATGCTAACCTTATCTTATCAATGAAGAAAAGTATATTTCTTCCTAGAGAGGTGGATGAGGGCAAGGGGTTGAGAAGATGCCATTCACAGCATCAGCTTGAAGCAGAAAGGATCTAACCACACAGATCCTTTTCCGTTTCCCACAAATAAATAGCTAAATTAGTGCCCCAGGTAAAGTCCTCTAAAAGTTGATTTTCTTAAAAATAATAAAAAATATTTCCATTATTTCTGAAATAATTTTACTTACATTTTTGAACTCTAAAAAGGTCTATAATCTTTGTTTTACCCTCTTCTGAATTACTTCAGCACTTTTCATGGGAACCAAATAGAACAGCATAAAGAATCAGGATAACCTAATCAACAATAACCTATTTCAGCAATGCATCGTAAATTACAGTCCTAAAAGAATTCTATTCATTATCTAAAATGTAAAGGAATTGATCTCTTATTTGACAGAGATAAAAGAGTTGGCTGGTTTCGGTGATGCTAGCACTGTTAATTGTGCCTGCCAACAACCTACTCCCATAAACACTGAATTCTGTTCATCCAATGGTTCCTTGTCAACAAGCCATAATCACATTTCAACACACATTACTAGATTTTAACAAAGCAGAATTAATCCTCTGTGGCCCCTTACAGCCTAGGTTCACAAGCTTTTACAAATTTTTAACAGGAAAGTCTTTAAACAATCAGTAGAGAACATTCAGATTCAGGATGAAAAAAAAATCTAGACGCAAAATTGGTTTTATCATTATTAATAACCTCTAAGTGGGGTATCAAGTGTCTGCTCATAAGGTTTTCCCTCCCAAATTTCACTCAGATTGATTTGGTTTATGAAAATACTTCTGAAGAAAATAAACTCCACACAGTGGTTACCTGTGCAGAAGAAAAGAGGGAAATGGGTTCAGTTACAAATACCGGAGGCTCTGATATACTTGTAATGTTTTAGTTTAAGTGTAGGAATATATTAATATTTTAAAAAACCAAGTTGGGGATACCCAGGCTATATGGTAAGTATATGGTTGGAAGGAAAATTTTAAGAATTGCTTTCTCTGTCAACCCACCATTCTTACTCCCCCCTCCAGTAATAACCCTATGGGTAACAGAAATTTTGATCAAAAGGAGAGAAGAAATTTGGGAATATTATATATTTCATAGGAAGACAAATCTACACACTTTATAAAAGGTAACTGAAAAGAATAGCATCACAGCACAAGAGACAGAGTAGGAAAGACTCCAAAAAATAGGCAATTTTAAAAGTCATCATTTTCCAAAGTCATATGAGAATGCTGGTTTAATTAATTTTCCCATATCCAGATATGAGAATAAAATGGTCACCTTTCCCGAAGTGACATCAGCTGCTCTGAATAGAACATTAAATGTCAGTTTAAATCCAACTGGACTTCCTACCATAGCCTATAGAATTTGGAAACTATACGAAGTCACCTAAAGAAGCTCCTAAAAAAAACATGCAGCTTTAGTAAATAGTAATTAACTATTATTAGAGTAAGCAATCTATTTTAATAGCACTTGCATATAAAACTTCAAAAATCTGTTCCAATTTTGAAAATGAAAGAAAAAGGACTAAAATTTACATGAATTTACAAAACACCTTGTGAAAACATATTGCTAACAGGAAATGTACTAAGCTTTTATTCATGCCCCTGAATATAAGTTATGAAATGAAACAAAAAAAAAACAGTATTTCTCTACTTATCTTTTTCTTATATTTTGAAGGAAATAATAGCTCACTATGAAAGCCAGTTTAACTGTTAAGCTTTTTATCTTTTGACCAAATCTGGTAAACTTGCAAAACACAGGTAGTATCAACAATGCTCGTTTTAAGGTAACCACGGTAAATTCAAAAACATAATTTAAAATATTCATAATGGTCTTGTAACTATGACAAAAATTTTTAGGAGCTAATCCTAAAAAACAGTAGCCTGTGTTCAAAATGAGTGGATTCAGTCTGAGTCTTTAGAATAGAGGCTTCCAACCTTAGCTGCACAAGAGAGAATCACACCGGGAACTGATGCCCAGGCAATCAAATCAGTCTTCAGAGGGTGAGACCCAGCCAACCCCGGGTTTTTTTGTTTGTTTGGTCTTTAAGCTTCTGAGGTGACTCCAAGTGACTAACACTGAAAACCACCACTCTCAGATTCTAACAGTATAAACTTGATTCATTATTTCACAAACGGAAAATGAAAACACATATATGATATGGAGTAAAAAAGCTAAGTAGTCTTTGTGGTACAACAAACAGTAACATTTTTCTAAGTGATCCTGACATACTTCAGCTCAAACAACTTAATTTTTCCATCACAAAAACAAACTCAGCAAATGGATCAGATAACAGATAACCCACAGATTTGGGAGGAATGGAAAAGACCTTTTACAATTGTATTAATAAAGAGCTGCAATTAGTCTATACCCTGAAATAAGTGGGAGATTGGAAACATTTATCTTTCCAAAGGATTTACATTTAACTCTTATCCTTAACGAAAATAAAAATCCAAAAGGTTAATGATGAAAATGGCTCAGCCCTATCGATGAGAAATCACCCAGTCTGAAAGCAAACGTCAAGAAGCCTTCCTACACGCTTTCTGTGGCAAGAAATTTAAATTTAAATTTGCATAAACATTTCACAACTTTTTTAAAAAAACAACACTTCGGTTTTACATATGCTCAAGGACTAATTAGTATTCAGAATGAAAGACCATACAGAAACTCAAATCCAATTCTCCCTTAAAGGAAGATTCTTGGGGGAGGGGCAAGATGGCAGCAGAGTAGGGTCTCCAGGTCACCTGTCCTCAACAAATGACCTAGAAAACCATCCAATCATCCTGAAAATCTACGAATTCGGCCTGAGATTTAAAGAGAGAACAGCTGGAACGCTACAGGGAGAAGAGTTCGCGCTTCTATCAAGGTAGGAAGACGGGGAAAAAGAAATAAAGAAACCAAAGGCCTCCAAGGGGGAGGGGCCCCGCGAGGAGCCGGGCTGAGGCCGGGGCGAGTGTCCCCAGGACAGGAGAGCCCCGTCCCGGAGGAGCAGGAGCTGCACCGACCTTCCCGGGGGAAAGGCCTCCCGGGGAATTGGAGCAGGATCCCCAGAAAAGCGGGGATGCCCTCGGGCTCCCTGGGACAGTAACAGAGGAACTGCGCCCCCGAGAGTGCACCGAGCTCCCTAAGGGCTGCAGCGCTCGGCGGGACCCGGAGCAGCTCCGAGGGGCTCTGGCGGCGGCTCCGCGGAGGGGGCTGCGGGGCGGGAGCGCGAATCCAACAGCGCAGGCCCCGGAGCACAGGGCGCTGGGACACAGCCCAGGATCCAGCCTCCCCCGGGACAGGCAGAGGCCGGGAGGGCCCAGGACAGCAAGGACGCTCCTGCCCGGGGCTGAGCAGATCAGCGGCCCCGCCCGGGAGCCCCCAGGCCCTGCAGCCGGAGAGCCCCGGAGCTACTGCGGGAGCTGACCCCAGGGTCCCAGAGCTGCCCCCGCCACTGTGGCTTCCTCCCGGGGCCTCACGGGGTGAACACCCCCCACTGAGCCCTGCACCAGGCAGGGGCAGAGCAGCTCCCCCAAGTGCTAACACCTGAGAATCAGCACAGCAGGCCCCTCCCCCAGAGGACCAGCTGGACGGACCAGTTCCAAGGGAAGTCAAGGGACTTAAAGTACACAGAATCGGAAGATACTCCCCCGTGTTTTGTTTGTTTGTTTTTGTTTTTTTTGTTTTGTTTTGTTTTGTGCTTTTTTTTTCTTTCTTCTTGATTTCTGATTGCTTCCCCCACCCCACCCCTTTTTTTTCTCTTTTTTCTTTCTTTCTTTTTCTTTTTCTTCTCTTTTTCCCTTTTTTTTTTTCTTCTTTCGCTTTTTTCTTTTTCTCTTTTCTTTCCTTCTCTCTCTTTTTCTCCTTTTCCCAATACAACTTGTTTTTGGCCACTCTGCACTGAGCAAAATGACTAGAAGGAAAACCTCACCTCAAAAAAAAGAATCAGAAACAGCCCACTCTCCCACAGAGTTACAAAATCTGGATTACAATTCAATGTCAGAAAGCCAATTCAGAAGCACTATTTTACAGCTACTGGTGGCTCTAGAAAAAACCATAAAGGACTCAAGAGACTTCATGACTGCAGAATTGAGATCCAATCAGGCAGAAATTAAAAATCAATTAAATGAGATGCAATCCAAGCTAGAAGTCCTAACGACGAGGCTTAAAGAGGTGGAAGAACGAGTGAGTGACATAGAAGACAAGTTGATGGCAAAGAGGGAAATTGAGGAAAAAAGAGACAAGCAATTAAAAGATCATGAGGATAGATGAAGGGAAATAAATGACAGCCTGAGGAAGAAAAACCTACGTTTAATTGGGGTTCCTGAGGGCGCCGAAAGGGACAGAGGGCCAGAATATGTATTTGAACAAATCCTAGCTGAAAACTTTCCTAATCTGGGAAGGGAAACAGGCATTCAGATCCAGGAAATAGAGAGATCCCCCCCTAAAATCAACAAAAACCGTTCAACACCTCGACATTTAATAGTGAAGCTTGAAAATTCCAAAGATAAGGAGAAGATCCTTAAAGCAGCAAGAGAAAAAAAGTCCCTGACTTTAATGGGGAGGAATATTAGGGTAGCAGCAGACCTCTCCACAGAGACCTGGCAGGCCAGAAAGGGCTGGCAGGATATATTCAGGGTCCTAAATGAAAAGAACATGCAACCAAGAATACTATATCCAGCAAGGCTTTCATTCAAAATGGAAGGAGAGATAAAGAGCTTCCAAGACAGGCAGGAACTGAAAGAATATGTAACCTCCAAACCAGCTCTGCAATAAATTTTAAGGGGGACTCTTAAAATTCCCCTTTAAGAAGAAGTTCAGTGGAACAATCCACAAAAACAAGGACTGAATAGATATGATGACACTAAACTCATATCTATCAATAGTAACTCTGAACGTGAATGGGCTTAATGACCCCATCAAAAGGCGCAGGGTTTCAGACTGGATAAAAAAGCAGGACCCATCTATTTGCTGTCTACAAGAGACTCATTTTAGACAGAAGGACACCTACAACCTGAAAATAAAAGGTTGGAGAACCATTTACCATTCAAATGGTCCTCAAAAGAAAGCAGGGGTTGCCATCCTTATATCAGATAAATTAAAATTTACCCCGAAGACTATAGTGAGAGATGAAGAGGGACACTATCTCATACTCAAAGGATCTATCCAACAAGAGGACTTAACAATCCTCAATATATATGCCCCGAATGTGGGAGCTGCCAAATATTTAAACCAATTAATAACCAAACTGAAGAAATACTTTGATAATAATACACTTATACTTGGTGACTTCAATCTAGCTCTCTCTATACTAGATAGGTCTTCTAAGCACAACATATCCAAAGAAACGAGAGCTTTAAATGATACACTGGACCAGATGGATTTCACAGATATCTACAGAACTTTACATCCAAACTCAACTGAATACACATTCTTCTCAAGTGCACATGGAACTTTCTCCAGAATAGACCACATACTGGGTCACAAATCGGGTCTGAACCGATACCAAAAGATCGGGATAGTCCCCTGTATATTCTCAGACCATAATGCCTTGAAATTAGAACTTAATCACAACAAGAAGTTTGGAAGGACCACAAACACGTGGAGGTTAAGGACCATCCTGCTAAAAGATGAAAAGGTCAACCAGGAAATTAAGGAAGAATTAAAAAGATTCATGGAAACTAATGAGAATGAAGATACAACCGTTCAAAATCTTTGGGATGCAGCAAAAGCAGTCCTGAGGGGGAAATACATCGCAATACAAGCATCCATTCAAAAACTGGAAAGATCTCAAATTCAAAAGCTCACCTTACACATAAAGGAACTAGAGAAAAAGCAACAAATAGACCCCACCCCCAGCAGAAGAAGACAGTTAATTAAAATTCGAGCAGAACTCAATGATATTGAGACCAAAAGAACTGTGGAACAGATCAACAGAACCAGGAGTTGGTTCTTTGAAAGAATTAATAAGATAGATAAACCATTAGCCAACCTTATTAAAAAGAAGAGAGAGAAGACTCAAATTAATAAAATCATGAATGAGAAAGGAGAGATCACTACCAACACCAAGGAAATACAAACAATTTTAAAAACATATTATGAACAGCTGTACGCCAATAAATTAGGAAATCTAGAAGAAATGGACGCATTCCTGGAAAGCCACAAACTACCAAAACTGGAGCAGGAAGAAATAGAAAACCTGAACAGGCCAATAACCAGGGAGGAAATTGAAGCAGTCATCAAAAACCTCCCAAGACACAAGAGTCCAGGGCCAGATGGCTTCCCAGGGGAATTCTATCAAACGTTTAAAGAAGAAATCATACCTATTCTACTAAAGCTGTTTGGAAAGATAGAAAGAGATGGAGTACTTCCAAATTCATTCTATGAGGCCAGCATCACCTTAATTCCGAAACCAGACAAAGACCCCACCAAAAAGGAGAATTACAGACCAATATCCCTGATGAACATGGATGCAAAAATTCTCAACAAGATACTAGCCAATAGGATCCAACAACACATTAAGAAAATTATTCACCATGACCAAGTAGGATTTATCCCTGGGACACAAGGCTGGTTCAACACTCGTAAAACCATCAATGTGATTCATCATATCAGCAAGAGAAAAACCAAGAACCATATGATACTCTCATTAGATGCAGAGAAAGCATTTGACAAAATACAGCATCCATTCCTGATCAAAACCCTTCAGAGTGTTGGGATAGAGGGAACTTTCCTCGACATCTTAAAAGCCATTTACGAAAAGCCCACAGCAAATATCATTCTCAATGGGGAAGCACTGGGAGCCTTTCCCCTAAGATCAGGAACAAGACAGGGATGTCCACTCTCGCCACTGCTGTTCAACATAGTTCTGGAAGTTCTCGCCTCAGCAATCAGACAACAAAAAGACATTAAAGGCATTCAAATTGGCAAAGAAGAAGTCAAACTCTCCCTCTTCGCCGATGACATGATACTCTACATAGAAAACCCAAAAGCCTCCACCCCAAGATTGTTAGAACTCATACAGCAATTTGGTAGCGTGGCAGGATACAAAATCAATGCTCAGAAATCAATGGCATTTCTATACACTAACAATGAGACTGAAGAAAGAGAAATTAAGGAGTCAATCCCATTTACAATTGCACCCAAAAGCATAAGATACCTAGGAATAAACCTAACCAAAGAGGTAAAAGATCTATACCCTAAAAACTATAGAACACTTCTGAAAGAAATTGAGGAAGACACAAAGAGATGGAAAAATATTCCATGCTCATGGATTGGCAGAATTAATATTGTAAAAATGTCAATGTTACCCAGGGCAATTTACACGTTTAATGCAATCCCTATCAAAATACCATGGACTTTCTTCAGAGAGTTAGAACAAATTATTTTAAGATTTGTGTGGAATCAGAAAAGACCCCGAGTAGCCAGGGGAATTTTAAAAAAGAAAACCATAGCTGGGGGCATCACAATGCCAGATTTCAGGTTGTACTACAAAGCTGTGGTCATCAAGACAGTGTGGTACTGGCACAAAAACAGACACATAGATCAATGGAACAGAATAGAGAACCCAGAAGTGGACCCTGAAATGTATGGTCATCTAATATTCGATAAAGGAGGAAAGACTATCCATTGGAAGAAAGACAGTCTCTTCAATAAATGGTGCTGGGAAAATTGGACATCCACATGCAGAAGAATGAAACTGGACCACTCTCTTTCACCATACACAAAGATAAACTCAAAATGGATGAGAGATCTAAATGTGAGACAAGAGTCCATCAAAATCATAGAAGAGAACACAGGCAACACCCTCTTTGAATTCGGCCACAGTAACTTCTTGCAAGATACATCCACAAAGGCAAAAGAAACAAAAGCAAAAATGAACTATTGGGACTTCATCAAGATAAGAAGCTTTTGCACAGCAAAGGATACAGTCAACAAAACTAAAAGACAACCTACAGAATGGGAGAAGATATTTGCAAATGACATATCAGATAAAGGGCTAGTTTCCAAAATCTATAAAGAACTTGTTAAACTCAACACCAAAGAAACAAACAATCCAATCATGAAATGGGCAAAAAACATGAAGAGAAATCTCACAGAGGAAGACATGGACATGGCCAACATGCACATGAGAAAATGCTCTGCATCACTTGCCATCAGGGAAATACAAATCAAAACCACAATGAGATACCACCTCACACCAGTGAGAATGGGGAAAATTAACAAGGCAGGAAACCACAAATGTTGGAGAGGATGCGGAGAAAAGGGAACCCTCTTACACTGTTGGTGGGAATGTGAACTGGTGCAGCCACTCTGGAAAACTGTGTGGAGGTTCCTCAAAGAGTTAAAAATAGACCTGCCCTATGACCCAGCAATTGCACTGTTGGGGATTTACCCCAAAGATTCAGATGCAATGAAACGTCGGGACACCTGCACCCCGATGTTTCTATCAGCAATGGCCACAATAGCCAAACTGTGGAAGGAGCCTCGGTGTCCATCGAAAGACGAATGGATAAAGAAGATGTGGTTTATGTATACAATGGAATATTACTCAGCAATTAGAAACGACAAATACCCACCATTTGCTTCAACGTGGATGGAACTGGAGGGTATTATGCTGAGTGAAATAAGTCGATCGGAGAAGGACAAACAGTGTATGTTCTCATTCATTTGGGGAATATGAATAATAGTGAAAGGGAATATAAAGGAAGGGAAAAGAAATGTTGGGAAATATCAGGAAGGGAGACAGAACATAAAGACTCCTAACTCGGGGAAACGAACTAGGGGTGGTGGAAGGGGAGGAGGGCGGGTGTTGGAGGGGAACGGGTGACGGGCACTGAGGTGGACACTTGACGGGATGAGCACTGGGTGTTTTTCTGTATGTTGGTAAATTGAACACCAATGAAAATTAATTAAAAAAAAAAAAAAGGAAGATTCTTCTACCAGTACCAGTTCAATTACTTTTTTTTTTTTTTCCAACATAGCTTTTACTGTATCATAATAGTAGTCTGCATTTATACTGCTTTAACATTTCTCAGGCTCTCTAAGAATCAATTAATCCATCCAACACCTCACTGAGGTGGATACTAATCAGTTATCCACACATTATTCTCAACTCCTATTTTTTTCAACTCATTTCTAAGGCTGAGAAAAACTTACTCATAAACAGTTACTGATCTGAGCCAAAGGTGAATGATACAAAAGAAGATATACCTGAACACTTGCCAACATTCACTATTTTTTGTTTTTGCTTTTCTACTAATCTGCACCACCTTAGCCAATAAAAGGAAAGTTATAATGTAAACATTTATCCCACTGTTTTTCATAACTGGGCTATCACAAAAGCTAGGTAGGGAGTCCTTGCCTTCCAAAAAAAAAATGATGTCAGAAAAGCCTGAGTATAAAGAACTCAACTGAGAAGAGAATGAAAAAGCTTGAAAGAGAAATGGGAAGGAGGAATTGAATTACTCACAGCAACTTAAAGTGATGGATATTTGTATTGGGAAAGAAGATTCTCATTTAAAGAATTAAGCAATGGAGCTAGAAAATACCCCTAATGCCAAAAAGAAAAGTCTACATACACTTTAATTTCAAAATTTCAAGCCATTTACCTCTAATAAGTTCACTCACCTTCTCATTACCTTAGCAAAGAACTTCTGAAAAAAAGACATCTGTAGATATAGTCCATCTTCAAACATAAAACACTTTATACACCTTGTTCTACCAATGTACTTTCCTTTGACCAGAAGAAATCAACATACCAGAAGAAATCTTTATCTCTCCTTCCAGAAGATTTCAGAGAAGTAATGTTATGTAACAGCTTGGTGAAAGTAATGCAAGCTAAAAACATTTAATGAGTGATCCAGTCAAATATCAGAGAATTAACTGTTGAGTACACATGTAACCAAAGTCAATGACAAAATACAATTTAAAGGATTAACTTACTACATTGTTAAGATAAATAAGCACAAGCATGGTTTTACAGCTTTTACCTAATTAAGTTACTGAAATAAGTTTAAGTGAAACAAAAGGAACCAATGAATGCCAATGCAAAACACAAAAGTGCCTAAAGAAAACAATATAGGTACACTAAAACTGGCTCAAATTTGAAAGAGATATGTACACACAAGACAGGAGGAAAGGCAATGATTTTAAAAATAATTAAAGACAAAAAAAAATAATTAAAGACTGCAACTAGAATAAAAAATTAACCCTTTTCCCGCAAATAACATGCTAAAAAATGTCAGAGAAGAAGTATTCCTACAATGGAAAGGAAACGGAGTAAAATGTCCTTCAAGGCTCATTTGAAATAAAACAGTCTATATTACTCTATCATCTTAAAGTCATCAGAAATAAGAATCCATACTAAATTTAAACTGCAAGGGAGATCACATTTGATGTTCCTGAAAAAGTTAATGTTCTCTATAATTAAGTATACAATATTAACTTCTTTGTACTCCCACAATTAATTCCACATCCATCTTACTAAAACAATCTTGACATATTTAAATACACAACAATAGCTATATCTGCAAAAGAAAGGGAGGGAGAAGCAGGGTTCGTACTTCTATCCTTTAAAGAATATACATTTTTGATACATATACTTAAACACTGGAATAGCAATTTGCAAAGTATTTAATCTGAATTTTATAAAATTAATTTAATTCCAGAATAGCACCCCATAGAATTGATGCATGCCCTAGAATCAAATTTATCCGAATAGCTTAAAATTCATCTTTTGTATTGCTATAGGAGATAAAGAATTGTTAAATGCAAAATGAATAAAAAACTTGAGTGTGAGCTAAGCTATGAAACTTTAAATTATTTAACCTAAACCAATTTACTACTCATCTGTAAACAGAGACAATAGTGACACCTGATTTAGGAAGTTGTGAAGATTAAATGAGATGATTTGTATAATGTGGTGAGAATTCCAGAAACATGGCAAAGCACTCATTACATATCAATGATTAATTTTAATAGCAAATATTAGAGAGATCAACTAATAACACATATCGATAGCTGATCTTCCCCTTAAATGTGAGGCCCAAAGGACAACTACAGAAAAATCAGAACAAAATAACTAGAAATCTAGCCAGTGCAATATGACAGGATACAGAAAGAAACAAAAATAACACTATCAGCAAATGAGAAGATTATACTTCTAAAAACCTCAATGAAAGCAACCGAAAAGCTTTTAGAATTTCAAATCTGTTGGCAAAGCAGCTTCCTGAAAATTAGTATCATTCTCACTCTCCAATAGAGAGGAAGGGGAGGTAAGGTAGAAGGATGAGAGGGCAGGAAGTGTGTAGTAAAAGGCCATTGCAAAAATAGCAGACATATAGACGTATATATTTAAGAATGCATGTAAAAAATTATGAAATCCAAATAAAGTCCTTAGTTAATAGTATCATTCCAATGTCAATTTCCTGGCTTTGATAACTATATTACAGTTTTATAAGATGCTACCATTGGGGGAGCTATGTGAGTACACAGGAACTCTGTGTACTCTATTTGAGCAACTTCCATGTAGGTCTAAAATTATTTCAAAATAAAAAGGGTTTTAAAATGCACAAAATACATCTCACAAAAACTTACATAACTGAAAACAAATTATAAACCTCCAACTGTAAAAGACCTGAATAGCCAAAGATAAAGATTTCCAGATAGGGAAGCCCAAACAAAACACTATTATTCTAATCCCATTATTTATCTGAAGTATTTCAATTAGTAATCTTAATATTTTTTTTAACAAAATGATTCTGAAGTTCAACTGGAATAAACAAATAAAGCAAAGAATCATGAAGGAAAGGTTATCGCTACCAGACACTAAAGAATATAAATAGGCTATAAGAATTTTAAAAAGCAGAAAACCCTAACCCAAAGATTGTTAAGCAAAGTAGTGCAAACAGATACATACCCTATTCCCTATATTCCTACAAATCTAAATTCCAAATGGACTGAAAACATAAAAGTCAAAAACTAAAAGTAGCAGAATAAAATTGTGTGATTACTTACAAAATATCACTAAAGGTGTTTCTGGTTAGATGTGAAAAGAGCTTGGAAGTCATAACTACCATGTTCACAATACGAGAAAAGCTGAACAAACTGAAAATCAACAACTCTTGTTAGATCCATCAGAAAATCGAGGACCAGAGCAAACTGCGCCCTGAAAATTGGAGAGACAGGTGAATACAATCACAGCTTATAGGAGCTGTGAAGCCCACAGGTGGGGCCAGTATCCCTGGGAACACTAACTATAATTGGTAAATTACTGAAAGTTCAGTGTGGACTAACTTGAACAACAACAACAAAAAAATTTAGGGAATGGGCAGACTTGGGGAGATGAACTTTCCTAAGATTTTTTTACCTCCAGCTGCATCAACAGGTTTACACTATGAAGACCTGAGAAAAATCCCCTCTTACTTCCAACAGAGGGATGGGGAAAAGCAGTCATTTGAAATTCCCCAGAGCTCTCTCTGTTCTCCATAGCAAAGTCCTGCCCTCAAAGAAAACTACTTTACCAAAGCCGATAGCCAACCCCGGGTAAAGGAAATACCTAACTTCCATCCTCTCCAGAGTTCTTGTCTCACCTGCTGAGGTGAGAAGGGCAGGAGAGCTAACAAGCACTACAGAAAGTCACTGCACAAGCTCACTAAAAGACTTAAATCTAATTATAGGATAATAGAAGGCTTTCCCCACCCCCATACCTACCTGCCAACAATAAGGCATATCTTGTAATATCTAATAGCTGTAAGAAATACAAGCCTCAGGAGTTACTAGAGAAACCCAAAGACAAGGACATTAGAGGAAATTTTAACCTCGGACTTAAAAATTAAAGCCTGCTAGCCAGATAGCATAAAACTTCACACTGAGGCCTATTTACCTGAGTTCCTTTTACTCAGTACATCATGCCGAGCTATCAAAAAAATCACAAGGCATGCTAAAAGGCATGTTAAGAGGCAAAGCAAGCATCAGACTCAGACTCAGATATAACACGTATTTTCAGAATTACCACATCTGAGAATTCAGTATCTATGACTAATATACTGAGGGCTTCCATGGAAAAGGTGGACACCATGAAGGAATGCGTAGATAATGTAAGCAGAGATATGAAAACCCTAAGAATGAATCAAAGGAAAATGACAAAATTAATTAACACTGTAACAGAAATGAATGCCTCTGATGGGTTAACAGACTGCATACAGCCAAGAAAGTAATCAGTAAGCTTGACAATAAATCAATACGAATTCCCAAACTGAAAGACTATGAGGAAAAAATAAACATAAACAAAAAAACCCAGAATATCTAAAACTGTGGGATGATTACAAAATGTGTAACATATGCATAACAGAAACATTGGGAGAAAAAAAAATAGAAGAAATCTGAATGAATAATGGCTGGAAATTTTCCAATGGATGACAGATATCAAATCACAGATCCATAAAGCTTGGAGATCACCAAAGAGAATACTGAAAAAAAAAAAAAATTATGCTTAGGTACATCATATTCAAACTACAGAAAAGCAAAAACAGAAGATCTTGAAGGAAGCCAGAGGAAATAACACCTTACCTAAGACAAATAACATTAAGAATTATATCAGAATTCTCTTCAGAAACCATGCAAGATGGGACTCCTAGGTGGCTCAGCAGTTGAGCATCTGCCTTCTGCTCAGGGTGTGATCCTGGGGTCCCAGGGTCAAGTTCCACATGGGGCTCCCTGTGAGGAGACTGCTTCTCCCTCTGCCTATGTCTGTCTCTCTCTCTCTGTGTGTCTCTCATGAATAAATTAAAAAAAAAAAAAAAGTAGGTGTGAATTTTCAAAAAAAAAGAAAAAGAAACCATGCAAGCAATAAGAGACTGAAGTAAAAGTGTTAAAAGAAAAAAAAAAAAAAAAAAACACACCAACCTAGAACGCTGCATCCAGCAAAATGATTCTTCAAAAGGTGAAGGACATTATCAAGATTTTCTTTTTTTTTTTTTAATTTTTTTTTAAATCTTTTTTTTTAAATAATTTATTTATTTATGATAGTCACAGAGAGAGAGAGAGAGAGAGGCAGTGACACAGGCAGAGGGAGAAGCAGGCTCCATGCACCGGGAGCCCGACGTGGGATTCGATCCTGGGTCTCCAGGATCACACCCTGGGCCAAAGGCAGGCACTAAACCGCTGCGCCACCCAGGGATCCCTCTTTTTTTTTTTTTTTTTTAAGATTTTATTTATTGATTCATGAGAGACAGAGAGAGAGGCAGAGATACAGGCAGAGGAAGAAGCGGACTTCATGCAGGGAGCCCAAGGTGGGACTCGATCTCAGGTATCCAGAATCAGGTGGCACTAAACTGCTGAGCCACCCAGGCTGCCCAAGATTTTTTCAGAGAAACAAAAACTGAGGGAATTTCTTACCATAGACCTACAAGAAATGTTAAAAGTTCTTCAGAGATTTAAAAAAAAAAAAAAAGTTAGAAAATATGTTTAAATAAGGAAATGAAATTTCTTAAAGAATAAATGAAGATAAACTAGAATACCACTGAGCACATACTCACTTAAATAAAATTATATAGATCTGTTACACTCATACATATATACACACACACACACACACACACACACACAACCAAAGGCAAAAACCCTAAAGGATGAATAATTTTGTCAAAATCAAAATCTATGGCATACATAAAAACACCATGAGCCAAACTGAAAAGCCAACTACTATATAGGGAAAAATGTGAAGTTAATAGCCTTAATACCAAAAAAAAAAAAAAAAAAAAAAAAAAGGCTCATTCATAGTGTGGGGAGGGAGTAAAAGACGGACTTTTCTGATGAATTTGGGAGATGGAACTGGGCATGCTTTGTTCAGTGTCGCATAAATTCTTTTTCATTTAGAGCCAGTCTTTATCTGCAGATACATACAGTTTTTGCTGTTCTATGTTGTAGACCTAAAGGAAAACATATGTTCTGACCTGCAGTTGTCTAGCGTAGGAAATGGTTGGAAAAATCATCAGAGATGAAGAGTATTGGGAAGACATAGTGGTGACACATCTAAGCCAAACTTTCCAATCCAGCTTTATCCAACCAAAATTCTGATCTACACCTGATTCCCTTATGTATTTGCTCAACTGGTACAGAATTTCTATGGATGGGGAGGGATTAATTATCTGTTCCACAGACCTAAGCAGTTATCTCCAACATTAACCAACTTTTATAGCTTCATCTAATGTTTCACAAACGAAGTATTCACAATTAAAAGGGCTGAGTGTAAGAGACAAAAATATATAGATGGAAAGATGTACAATTTGCTTTAAAGAGAAAAAGAACAGTCCTTTTGTATATCAGAGAGTACTCTCCCTGGGCTTTGAGTATCATGAGGCATCAGAAGGATGGAATCACTGTGGATTTATACTATAAAACTAATAAAGTTAAAACTTTCAGTTCATATTTGGCATGGTCCCCCTTCCAAAAGTCGTAGACATGATTTTCTATTCATATTTTGTACTTTTTTTAAAAAAGGACCCCTGAAATTATAAAAGTTAGAGACCTCACAAAACCTTGATCAGCTATGAATGAAACCAAACGGCAAAGCAGAATAAAAATAAATATATTCTAGATTGGGATTTCTTTTTTTTTTTTAATTTTTATTTATTTATGATAGTCACAGGGGGAGAGAGAGAGAGGCAGAGACACAGGCAGAGGGAGAAGCAGGCTCCATGCACGAGGAGCCCAATGTGGGATTCGATCCCGGGTCTCCAGGATCGTGCCCTGGGCCAAAGGCAGGCGCCAAACCGCTGCGCCACCCAGGGATCCCTAGATTGGGATTTCAAATTTCAATCCAACTAAGGAGAATCTGAAACTTATATGTTATTATATTTAGAATATTACAGCTAAATGAAACAAAATCAATACAAATGATTATTTTATAGTTTACCATAATGAAACGCTGAAATCCTATTAAAAAACTATTTCCTCTCCTCAAAAAGGGAGCTTATTATTCCACGGTTATGTTAGCTACTGTGACAACCTAGGAATATGTTTATGATCTGATGTTAAATGAAAAGATAAGGGACACCTGGGTGGCTCAGCAGTGGAGCATCTGCCTTTGGCTCAGTTGGCAATCTCAGGGCCCTGGGATCAAGACCTAGTGGGGAGCCTGCTTCTCCCTCTGCCTATGTCTCTGCCTCTCTCTATATCTCTCATGAATAAATAAATATTTTTTTAAATGAAAAAAATATTATAATGACTTTTATGTAAGAAACCTACGTGAAAGAAACTTGCAGAGAATAGGCGTGTTAGTACACAAAATAAGGATTCTTTCCTTCCCCCTTTTCCAAATAATCTATAATTACTTTTATAATTTAAAATTTTAAATCATAATTTTAAGCTTTGCCTATAAAGAAATAAAAATGACCTTGTATAGTTTTATTTAAAAAAAAAAAAAAGATTTGAGAGGGAGCGTGAGTGAGGGACACAAGCCCAGATAGAGAGTCAGAGGGAAAGGGAGAAGCAGTCTCCCCACTGAGCAGGAAGCCCAATGTGGGCTCAATCCCAGGACCCTGGATCATGACATGAGCTGAAGGCAGACACTTAACCGACTGAGCCACCCAGGTCCCACAACCTTCTGTAGTTTTAAAACTTCTAAAACCAATTCCATACAATTCCAAAATATTTTTTCAAGTATTTTATTTTTATTGTATAATTTTCTCAAGGTGACAACTTTGAAAAAAGAGTCTTATTTTGTGCCGTATTATTTTAAAGGCATACTGTAAATGCATTAGTTTCTTCAGAACTGCGCTCAGAAGCTTTTAAGGAAGCCAGGTCACCATACTAACTTAACCTAGATTGTTGCACTTTTCCTCTCTTCTGCCTCCTTCCTTGAAAAGAGCTCCCACTTCTTATGTCTGACAGTGCATGTGCTTTTAGTAGCCATCTTCCTTATCTATTATAAATGCTATTCTAATATAGAAAAAAAGACTTGCTATTATGTATTACTATTTATTAAATCAGTAATTTTAATTATATAAGTCATACGTTAACATATTTGATCATGACCCTGGCCTAAAACAAAACATTATACGACTTCTGTGCATCACTTTATTTATTCAGGAATATGTCCATCCCCAGGAAAGATAATTAGGTTGCTACTGCTTAGACTATAAAATGAATCAGTATATCACATCAGTTATGTGATACTGTATGTACTATGAACAACCAGAGAAATGGTTAAAAAAAAAAATTAAAAATAAAAGCAACAGCTCTCTTCAAAACGATCTTTAACTTAAGCTTTGGCAATTTCTTTTTAGCCTTTAATGTTAATCCAACAATACTTACTTTAAATCATATTTGAAACCTGTAGCTTAGAAATGTCAACCCAGCCCAATTCTTCTTAGCTATCATGGCTATGTGAAGAAGTTATAAACTATCAGATTTTCTTAAATTAAAAACCAAATAGATTACTTACATACTATTATTTTTTTCTAAATAATCAACAATGTGGTCTTAAATTCTGTCAAAATTCAGTTAATAATAAATATATAAGGTTCTACCTTAACAGGTTTTACAGTGAGAACCACTGTAAATCCCAGAGCCTGTAATATCATAGCAAGAACAGTATCACAAGGCATTTATGCTACAATATCATATTACCTCAATCCTTATAATTAAATGCCTGATTTTCCCAAACTGTCTTTTGTTATTACTAAGTTAATAAGACCTTTCCACTTCACTCTTATTGTGTAACCAAATGCAAATATGGAATGTTTCCTTGACTCCTTAAATAAAAGGCAGCAATGATGCTATTACTCAAAAATTTACCTCTGAGGCTGAAGTAAGTGTTTTATTTAATTGCAGTTGAGTGTTGAAAAATTTCTGATGCTGTGTCTATTATTTAGGAGTCTCATAATCTCAGCATTAAATCTATAAATACAATTTATTCTATATTCAAATAAAAAAGTAAGAAAAGTTCAAATTCCTCAATTAAAATAAAGGATACAGAACACATTTTTCCCCCTGTATTTGAGAATATGACAATGAATCACTGTGGGGAAAACTGACAATAAAGGAACTAGCACATAAAACTTTTCCATAGTGGAGAAATAGGCTTGGGCTCCTTTTTCCTCCACTAATTTGAGTATCAACACTTTTGAAAAAATTATTTAGAACCTAAGGAGTATTACACACACACACACACACACACACACACACACACACACAGGAATTTCCTTGTCACAATTCAATTTAACACGCATTTTATAAAAATCCATCCTAAACTTCCAAGTTGGCAAAGAATAGTAGGAAAGAGTGAAGGAACTTCATTCATGTTAAAGAGCCAGGACTTTTCTGTAATTTTCATCAAAGTAAAAAGATGTCTAAAAAAAAAAAGATGTCTATCTTTAGGAGCAAATAATAATAATGTCAGTGATTTTTATTCCTTCCTAAGTGAGGAAAGAAATAGTTAACCCGAATGCCAAATCTTTAACTCATGTAACATCATTATTTATCTAAACGCTATCAGACAAGTGTAATCCTACGAGATAAAGCACTGGACAAAGCCTACAGCAGCAAAAAAAGAAAGTAAACTCAGAACTACAAAAAGACAACTACAAAAAAAAAAGAACTACAAAAAGACAACAGCAACAAAAAGAAGGTAAATATATTATTATCACTCTTAATAACTTGTAGTTTTTTTATAGTTTACAAACATTTTCACATTCACTACATCATTTGAAGATCATTTTATCTTCCCACTGAGGATGGCAGAAATAAGCAACATTTCTACTAAATGAAGTTATACATTTAAAACACTAAAAATATGCCTAGGTTACAGTAAGTATTCAACAACTGTTAGTTATTATTATATTATAGATAAAGGTTCATGGGTCATGATGGCTTGCCATTGGTGGGAAAAGCAGAAAACCACTGAAAAAACATGGGCCCAATGGTAAAGAAGGAAGAGATTCAAATCAAGTAAAAAAAAAAAAAAAAAAAAATCAAAGGGAAGTCAGAGCAGTCATGAGAAGGACTAGTTGTAGCTAGTCACAGGCTTAATTAGTCAGAGTTCTAACCTAGGACAAAATAAAAAGGGTGCAAATGACATTTCATCAATCAGACATCCGTGGACAGGTTTATCCCAAATCAGAGAGAGACTATCACTAACAATTCCCAGGTTCAAAGCAAAAGTCACACATACCCCTAATTTTCCTTGCTGAGAAATCTACTATGAAACAGAAATTTCATAAGAAGTATGTTTGCTTCTTTTGTTTTAATCTTCAAAACATGAAGGGAAGATAAGAAATTTATGTTCTAGAGGACAATGGTGAATGGTTTTTATTCCATCCTATTTAACAAAATGAAGAAGCTGTTCACATAAATATACCTTAAGATCATGTTAAGCCAGTTTTTCTAATTAGCTCTTCTATGAAGGAAACAATTTAGCTATGCTGGCTTTCTGCCACAGGTGTATAACACACTGTATTTTATTAAAAACAATACTATGGTGTAAAAATACTGGTAAATAGAAGCAGCTTCCTAAAATCTAAACACAAGATAATCACGAACTTCTCAGTTGTATTTGACCAACAATCTTCATGTCAAAATCAACTGTTGAACTAGTTTTAGTATAATATGAACAAAGCTAAAACAATTAAATGCAAGGCTGGAGGGGGATTTTATCAATTTTAATTCAACAATTCATTTTACTCAAAGCTCCAACATTCCTCCCTATATTCGAAATATAAGATTTATCAATTTATCAATGACTACTTAAGACATTGTCTTTTTACATTACACCTTAGAAATTGGAAAAACCACAGATAGCCCTACTCACTAAGCTCCTTTCAGGTGAACAAAAAGAAGGGCTGAGTTTAAAACTCTCTTTACTGAAGACGAGATAAAAATTCATTTTTGCGGTAGGACTTCAGTTATGATGTTTACACTGTGCAGCTAAATTTTTAATTCATATTTTTTAAGTTACTATTAACCAAAATAACACATACACTGTATCAAAAATATTAACTAAAATAATATGCATATTAAAACATGAAGAAAATTACAGCAAGGTCCATTTTAGTTACTTAAAACCTAGTGAAAATCTTAAAAGCAGTCAAAAGAAAAAGGACATTATGTACAGCTTAACAAAGATAATAATGATGCAGCCTCATAAGAAACAATGTGAGCCAAAGACAATGGAGCAACATTTGTAAAGCACCGAAAGAAAAAAAAAAATATCAACCTAAAATTATATACCCAGCAAAAATATCTAAGGCAACTAGGGACTTTTTCAGACATACAAAAGTGAAAAGAATTCATCACCAACTAATTTTAGTACCCTTGCAATTTTATTTGTTTCAGACAAAGAGAGAACAAATAGTGGGGAGGCACAGGGGAACAGGGAGAAGCAGACTCCCCACTGAGCTGGGAGCCCAAAGCAGGGCTCTATCCCAAGACCCTGGGATCATAACCTGAGCCCAAAGCAGTTGCTTAAGTGACTGAGCCACCCAGGCACCCCAGCATGATTAATTTTAAAGGAAATTCTTCAGGATTAAGGAAAATAGTACCAGATGAAAACCTGCATCTACACAAAGGAATGAAGAGCACTGGGAATGGAAAATGGATGACTAAATAAAAAACAGGAATTTTTAATCTCTTTAAAAGAGAACTATTTAAAATAACTATTATGGAACCTATATGTAAAGCTAAAATATATAATAACAGTAGCAAAAAGCCAAGAGACAGGAAATGGAAGTATAATTAAGGTTCTTACATATGACATACTATAATGTATGCCATAAACCCTAAAGCAACCACTAAAAAAAAAAAAAAATCACATGGAAGTGCACTACTTATAAATTAACAAATGAGATAAAATGGAATAGCAAAGTACTCAATTAAATCCTAAAGCAGCCAAAAAAAAGAGAATGGGGAAACAAGGAATGGATGGAGCAAATGCAAAACAAATAGGAACTCACACATTTAAGCCCAACCACATCAATAATTACATTAACAGTAAATGCTCTAAACACCACCATTTATAAGGAGGATTTTGAAATTGGTTGCAAGCCCCAACTACATGCTGCCTATACAAAATTCACTTTAAATAAAAAGATACAAACAATGTAATATCAAAGAATGGAAAAAGATCTATCATGCTGACACTAATCAAAAGAAAACCAAAGTGGCTAATCAGATCAAGTAGGTTTCAAAGCAAAGAATATTACCAAGGATAAAAGGGGTCATCTCATAAAGAAAAAGGAGTTAATTAGTCAAGAAGATGTGACATTCCTGCACATTTATGCACCTAATCATAGTACTTCAAAATACATGGAGCAAAAAATAACAGAGCTTCAAGCAAAAACAGACAAAGCCACAATTATTATCAGAGACTTCAAAACCCCTGTCTATAATTGATGCAACAAGAAAGCAGAAAGATGATCAAGGATATAGAAGTACAACTTTACCAACCAATTAGACCTAATTGACATGTACTGCATATTCCACACTATAACAATATACATTGAAAAATAGTCACACAGTACACTTACTGAGACAGTTTATATGCTGAAGCATAAGACAAATCTAAATAAATTTTAGGATTTATGCAAAGGGCTTCAAAAATTCAAATGTATGCTGCCCCCTTCCATAATACACAGTTGTAACTGGTAAGAAATTGCCAACTAAAAACCCCATTTCCCAACCCCACACTCCCCCAACCCCAGTGAATAGTCCTCACCAATAAACTGAGGATAAGAGAGACCGAAAAGTTTAGAAAGGGGGACCTCCTCATCCTTTTCTTGCCCCTTCTCAGGGCTGACAGCAGAGAACTCCAAAGCCTGAATGATAGAACTAGATGACAAGAGTACCCAAGACCCTAATCAATCACCCATGTAGAGGAAAACTATCCACCAAAATAATCACCTAATATGTGAACAGAAAAAAAAAAAAAAAGTTATTTACCGTGTTCAGCCAATAAAACCATGGGCTTTGTTTTAAAAGCAGCTAGTATCACTCTAATTCAGGAGTGATAACCTCTCAAGAGGTTTTTGGGTTTTTTTTTTTTTAAGATTTTATTCATTTATTCATGAGAGACAGAGATACAGAGAGAGAGAGAGAGAGAGAGAGAGAGGCAGAGACACAGGGAGAGGGAGAAGCAGGCTCCATGCAGGGAGCCCAACGCAGAACTCGATCCTGGGTCTCCAGGATCACACCCTGAGCCGAAGGCAGTGCCAAACCGCTGAGCCACCCGGGCTGCCCTCAAGAGTTTTATAAAGAGTGACGTGATGTGATTTGATTTACATCTTAAAAGGATCACTCTAGCTGTTATATTAAGAATAGTCTGGGGATCCCTGGGTGGCGCAGCGGTTTAGCGCCTGCCTTTGGCCCAGGGCGCGATCCTGGAGACCCGGGATCGAATCCCACATCGGGCTTCCGGTGCATGGAGCCTGCTTCTCCCTCTGCCTGTGTCTCTGCCTCTCTCTCTGTGTGTGTGACTATCATAAATAAATAAAAATTAAAAAAAAAAAAAAAAAGAATAGTCTGTAAAGGGGATCCCTGGGTGGCTCCGCGGTTTGGCGCCTGCCTTCGGCCCAGGGAGTGATCCTGGAGTCCTGGGATCGAGTCCTGGGATTGAGTGCAAGTCGGGCTCCCTGAGTGGAGCCTGCTTCTCCCTCTGCCTGTGTCTCGGTTTCTCTCTGTCTCTCTCATGAATAAATTTTAAAAAAAGAAGAATAGTCTGTAGAAAGGCAAGAATGGAAGCAGACTAGTTAAGACATGGCAGTAATCCAGGGAAAAGATGATGGTATCTTGAATTACGGTGAAAACAGTGCAAGGGCTGAATAGTAGTCATATTCTAGAAATATTTGAAGGTAAAGCTAACAAGATTTTTCTGACAGATTAGATGCGGAGTGTGAAAAAAGAAAAGTCAAGTAAAACCCTGGCAACTGAAAGGAGAGAGCTGCAATCAACTGAAATAGGGAACATCAAAGATAAAATGGATTCAGGTTGGATGAGGCAGTGGACAGAGATATCAGAAAACCCATTTTGGACACTTTGAGCTTGAGATGTCTCTTAATTACTCAAAGACAAAACTCAAGTGGTTACCCAAATTCCTAGGAAATAAACTTGAATTAGAAATATATATTTGGAAGTTGTCAGCATATAAATCACCAACTGAGGGAGAATAGGGAAGAGTTCCAAGAACTGAGCCCTGGGCTATTCTTATGCTAAGAGGTTGAGGAGAAAAGGAGACTCTAACACAGGATTCAGAGAAGTAACCACCAATGAGGTGGGAAGAAAACCAAGAGTATAGTATCTTAGAAGAAAATCTATGAAAAAAAGAAAAAGTGATCAATTGTGTTAAATTTTGCGGACAGGTCAAACCAAATGAAGACCAAAAATTGACCACAGGATTTAGGGAAACTACCGGTGAGTTTGACAATTAGAGTCAGTGAGACTAAACAAGTTTTTAGTTTTATTGCAAAGGGAATACAAAATATGGAACAAAGGCTGGTTGAGAAAAGGGTAGTCAAGAGAGTATTGATGGGGACGCGTGGGTGGCTCAGTGGTTGAGCATCTCGGGGGCCCTGGGATCAAGTCCCACATTGGGCTCCCCACAGGGAGCCTGCCTCTCCTTTTGCCTATGTCTCTGCCTCTCTCTGTCTCTCATGAATAAATAAATTTTTTTAAAAAAAGTATTGTTTTGGTTTTGGGATAGAGGAAATAATAGCATGTTCATATGCTAGTGAGAATACTCAAGCAGAAAGAGAAGCGATGATTATAGAAGAATGAAGGAAAACTTCTGGAATCCTGCCTTGTAGGTTAGAAAACTCGTTCAGGTGCACAAGTGGCCCAACAGGCAGTTAATCTATGGTTAAGAGGCAGAGTGCATAAACACAGTTACTAGTAGGTGGGTAGATAATTGTAAATAATCAAGCTATAGTGAACAATGGCTGTAAAATCCAGATATCTATAAGAACATCCTTCAGAAGTGGTCTTCTGGAGAGCAGTGTTTGAATATTCATTATTTCAATTCCACCAGGTGCCAAAAAGCTATTAGAAGTCTTAATAGAGTGGTAGACAGACATCCTGGGATTACCTTAATTGAGATCAATTGTTTCCAGTGACTACTTCATAGCACTAGATATCCTATCCAGGACTCAAAAGTGAAGCACTAATTAGCAATTCTAGAATGACTGCATTCTAATTAATCCAAGGTCTTCTTAGCAATTCTAGAATGACTGCATTCTAATTAATCCAAGGTCTTCTAAGCAGTAGATCCTGTGAAAATTTCCAACAATTTCAAAAGTAGAAAAATCCAGCATTCTTGGCAACATCACAGATATTGTTACATGATTTCAGGTACTTTAAATACTACCAAATTCCAAAGAGCAGTCTCAACCTTTTTCCTGGAGTTAGTTCACTAGTTTTAGGAAGATTTTAAGAGTAAAAAGAGTAACACAATTTTCACCAATAAAGAGGAATACATAATCCATTCAGAGTAATTGTCCTCATTTAAAAGATTATGTCCTAAGGTTCGCAAACTAACATAGTGGTGTTAAAGCATTTGAACAAGAGATACTATTTTAAATGTCTAGATCTTATAGAAAATAAAATCATCGGGACGCCTGGGTGGCTCAGCGGTTGAGCATCTGCCTTTGGCTCAGGGTGTGATCCTGGGGTCCAGGATTGAGTCCCACATGGGGCTCCTTGTGGGGAGCCTGCTTCTCCCTCTTCCTATGTCTCTACCTCCCTCATAAATAAATTAAACAAAGAAAGAAAGAAAAGAAAATCATCAAGCATATAATTCTAACACTGATAAAACAAATTCATTGCACTATTTTCATCAGTCAGCATTAGCAACAGGTATCTCTTTGAGATTCAGAAAAAACTTTGTAAAAGCAACAAATTTGGATATGCCATTCTAACAGCTAAGTAAGTAGTAAGCTAAGTAACACTTTTCATTGGCTCCATGTTATCTCCCATATCTCATTAGAAAAATTAAGTATACATTTTAATAAAGTTTTTCAATATAACACCCCAGAGAACTTTTTACATAACTAATGTATTTGTATCCTGAATGCAACTTGCATGTTATAAAATGCTAATATTAAAAACAAAGAAATAAAAAATGTGCTTCATTAAATACAAACCATCTACTGCAAGTCAGTGTTTCCTACCATTAAGGGGATCACATATGCCTTTGCAAATCTGATGAAACCTATGCATATAATTTCAGGGAATTCATGGATACCTTGAAGCCTATCATAGGTCTTGAGAGTTTAAGGAATCTGTAACTAGTAGAAAAAATGGAGTCCAAAATCAATCCAAAAACATAGGAAAATTTAATATATGAAAAAAAAGGAATTGTAATATATGAAAAAAAGAACTGTAACATACAGAGGAAAACAGATGATTCGTTAATATATTATTTGCCATAAGTTGCTATTCATTGAAGAAATAATCTCTATAAATGTATAAATGCTTTAATGAACTAAATGTAAAAAATAAAAATTATAAGATACTATAACAAAATATAAAGAATGTACATAATCTTGGTTGGGAAAAAAATCTTCCCAAGTAACAAAAGAAATCTACTTCCCTAAAATGATAGATTTGTGTAAACTTTAAAACTTTTGCATAAGCCTGCAAAAACCCTTACACTTAGAGAAAACAACTCCAGACTTTTATGCTACAACAGAAATAAACTATTTCAGTCATTTCATTGTGTAATATAATTATATTCATTATTTAGATATAAACAAGGAGCAGACATTACACTAAACCAATTTCTTTGTGTCAGAAATTAGATTTTCCCAGAATTATATTCATTCTTAGCAATAAATGCAATTAAACATTGATATTACTATTTAAAAATTCTATTCAAACTGCTAAATCTTGGTCTAATGTCAATATAAAGTCCCAAGCAGCCTGGTATAATTAAAGAAGCACTTGATTTGGAATCACACGTACCTGGGCTCCAATCCTGACTTTAGCACTTTTAGCTATGTGGTCAAGTGTATAACCTATGAGCCTATTTCTGCATCTGTAAAGACAGCTTTCTATGGTGTTCTTGGAAGATTACATAAGAATATCACATATGAAAGCCTGGTATAGAGGCTATGGTCAAACTATGCCTTCTGCTTTCCTTCCCAAAGGAAGATTTTTAACTGGTAATAACTCTTTTAGTACTGCTTTTTGTAAGGCTTTTCTTTTTAAAAAAATCAAAACTGCTGATATAAAGTTACACATTTTACTTGCCATGTTTTTGCAGTTCCAGAGCATTGATAGTTCCAGCAAGCGTTTTGTATTTGAGCTCTTCTTGGCTCATTTTTGAGTATTTGGTTTGATCTGTACTTCCTATTTCTGATGAAATTTAAAGGTTTCTTGTAAACAATCATGAAAAAAAAACAAAAAAAAAAAAAAACAGACCTTCTACCTGTGGCTTTCTACACGTTAAGATAATCCTCTCTTTAAAAATCAATTAGGTTGTGTCCATGGAAACCACTTTCAAGTGTTATGAAAAAAATCTGAGGCATAAAAAAAAAAGAAAAAATTGAAGTTATCCTAACCACTGCAATGTGTTCAAATCTTAATTTTAACATAACTTTCAAATTTCTCTAAGAGGAGTCATTTTTTTCTGTAAAGTTGGATCATTAATGAGGCCAGAATATGGCCCTGAATGCTAAGTGGATCCAAACAAAAAGGAAACGTGTTTTGGTCAATTTTCAATGTTGAAGGTGAATAATTTTTCCATTACACAAGACACATTAATAAAATCATGGTAAACAAACTTAGTATCTCTTCAAAATTGTACAGGTTAAGTTTTACCCTAGCGTTGAGGACTGGAATTATCCTCAGCTCCTCCTTCAATTTTAGTTGCACTTCGATTAGATTTGATAGATTGCTCTTTAAAACGTTTCCAAGCTTTTTCCAAAGTCTGCCAAAACTACAGATAGGCAGCTGTATTTCTAACGTTACAGTTATTTACTAATACTTTTTCCTTCACGTTAATTATCATCCACAGCAGCTCCTGGCTGTCACTTGGTCTAAACGATTTTGCTGCTGGTATTTTAAGTGCTTGCTTCTCAAAAAGTATTTCAAAGGCTGCTGGGGTGAAAGTATATACATAAAATCACTTCGCATTACTTCTCCATATTCAAACTACCGCCTCTTGAGCCCACTTTTAAATGCCACGTACATTTTTAACACAGAAGTGTATCGCAAACATTCTTTTAACACCTCCTCCCCATCCCAAACGCCTCCCAAATGCCAAAGTCCCCTCCTGATTGGATGGTACCTATTACCCGTGCGTTCTGCTGGTCGTTCACAACTTCATACCCCAACGTTACACACTTCAGACCCCTCCGCTCATTAAAGTAAGCACTGTTAACTCCCTAGTTACTTAAGCATATGGTGTATTAACTGCGTAATCTTACTCTTCCTTTCACAAATTTTTTTTCTTTTTTTTTTTTTTTTTTTTTTTACAAATTTAAGTCTTAACTGTAATTCCCCTTCAGCGTTCCCTCCTCCTATAAGCTCACTACATCATTCCTGGGGGCCACGGACATACATATTCCTATTCTTAAACCTGAATATTAATAAAATTTAGCTTTCCCCCCGCAAAAAAAAAAAAAAAAAATTTTTTTTTAAAGTAGTTAAATGCCAGGATGCCTCCTTTCAGGATCACGCTGAAGCTTTGTATTTCTTTCCTGTCCTACCTTGGCAGCCTAGTCCTCCCGTCGGTTGTGTGGTCCCTTGCTGCCCCCAGCACAAGAGTGCAACTCACTACAGTGTATTTCTTTCACTCCCCATCATTCCCAGTATCTCCCTCCATTTCCGAGCATCTATCCCTTGGTGAACCTGTCCGTCCCCCCCACCCCCCCAAGGACCTGTATCCAGAGGTGCCCACATCCCAAATCAGAATACCCCTGGACTGACACTGCCCGGGCTGGCTTTCAGCAGACTCCAGGAAACACCCGAGGCTGCGCGTTTCTGCCTCCAGCAGCAGTTCCCGCTCCCAGCGAGTTCGGTGTCCTCCCGCCGCCTCCCGATCCCCCTTCGGCACGGGAAAGCCCACCTTGGCGACCTCGCGAGCCCAGCACGCCGCTCCAGCTCGACTCACACCGTCCCCAGAGCTTGTGTTTCCGACGCCCCCAGCCCCAGCTCTCGCTGCAAGCCCTTTCACCCTCTTGCCCCCCACCCCACCCCCCCGAGCCAGATCGCAGGTTTAGACCCAAAAAGCCTCACTTGCTCCGGTTGCAATGCCTCCCTATGGCCCGGCCTCTTGCACACCACTCACCCCGGAGGGGCTCTGCTGCTTACCCAGCTTCGATCGGGACTCCTCCAGGTTCTGGATTTGGTTCTCCAAGAAGAGCATCGCCACTGCGAAGGCCACCACCGCCAGCAGCTGCAACTTGGGCGGCATCATAATCCTAAGGAGCCCCATGAAACCCGCTGCTCGGGATCAAGACATACCGCGGGGGGCGGGGAGCGGGGCCCCGGAGGCGAGGGGGACGCCGGGGGGGAGCCCACCCAGCCGGGAGAGAACGGCGAGGAGAGCGCGACAGCCGGAGAAGCACCGCAGCGACCCCCCTTCTCGCCTCCCCGGTCCCCCGCCCCCAGGCGCCAGCACCGACGCCGCCGGTGCCCGCTTCTCCCGGACCGACTCAGCGGCCGCCCCCTCCGGAAGCCCGCGCAGCAAACAGCGCGAAGCGGCTGCCGGGCTCTCGCCTCTCCTACTGCCTCAGTCCCCGACCCCCGCGCCCGCCCGCCCGCCTGCCTGCCCGCCCGCCTCCTTCTCTTCCTTCCTTCCCTCCCTCCTTTGCTCGCGGCCGCGCGCTCCTCCGCCAGCGCTGCGGCTGCGGCTGCGCCGCCCTCGGCTCCGCCCCCTGCCCATCCCCCTCCGCCTCCACGCGCACGCATCCACGTACGCTGCTCGGCAACCAGAGGCCCCGCCCCCTGCTCCCGTCCCGTGGCTCCTATTGGCGCGAAGAACCCCGGGAGCCTCCGCTCGTGGTTCGTGTTCCGGTTGGTTTCCCTTGCCAGGGGTGTCAACCAAGTCGGCATGCGATTGGGTAACCCTGGAGAAGGAGGCCGGCCCAAGCCGGCGAAGGCGGGGTTTCCTGGCGGCAGGACGAAACGCCGTGAATGAAAAGAAGGAGCCCGGAGCGGCTCGGACTTGGGGGGTTTAGCAGAATGCCTGACAGGGGTTTTCGAAAGGACCCGGCGATTTTATATTCATCCCAAATATAAAGATGTGTGACGGCCTTTTAAGCTTCCATTTACCCTTAGGTAGCAGCCGTCTCCGCGGAGTAGGGGGTTTGATGGCAACGGCCCTTGGCAGCCTGCTTCGGATCAGGCTCCGGAGTGGACGCCCCTAGCGGAGGGGTCCTCCGGGCAGCCGCAGGCCGACGGCCGAGCGTAGCGATGGCGCCTGGACCCGGCGGCCGGCTCGGGCCGGCGCTGCGGCTGCGGCTGCTGCTGGCTGCGGTCCTTCAAGCGGTGAGTGGCCATCGCCTCCGCGGCGGCCCGGAGCGAGGGGGGCTGTTGCGCCGGGGAAGACGAGACATTCAGTCCTGCGTTGGTAGCCACGCTTGGGGAGAGTGCGAGGACTGGGCTTCCTTAGCGCCTGCTGCGCCCAGAAGGCGACGTGGCTTCGTTCCCGGGTTGATGCTTCCCTTCCCTCGGTTTCTAGCGGTTCCTTCTCCCGACTTCTAGCGGCTTTCTCTTGACTCCAGAGTATCTTGAGTAGTACTTAACCTTCTTTTGAGTAGCGCTTCTCTTTTGCACCTAAAAACGTGTAAACCGCACAGCGTGGGGGGAAGTGGGGGGGGGAAGGGGGGCAATAAATCCCGGAAAGGAATGAAGATGGTTTTCCAACGGGCAGAGGACAAGGGACTACTGTTGCTTCTGATAAGACTTTCGAAATTTTAAAAGGGGCAGCCCCGGTGGCGCAGCGGTTTAGCGCTGCCTGCAGCCCAGGGTGTGATCCTGGAGACCCTGGATCGAGTCCCACATCAGGCTCCTTGCATGGGGCCTGCTTCTCCCTCTGCCTCTCTCTCTCTCTCTCTCTCTCTTTCTCTCTCTGTGTGTGTTTCTCATGAATAAATAAATAAATCTTTAAAAAAAAATTTTTAAAAGAACCCCCCCCACCACCACCACTGCTACCAAATCTTTGGTCCAGGCTACACTTCGTGTTTCCTTTTTTCCTTTCAATGGTCAGTGGCCTCTAATTTCACCGTTAGCGTTTTCTCTCTGGTCTCTCTTATTGACGTGCTGCTGGATGCATTTCAGGGCCGTTTGTGGTTTTAGACCGTGTTGTTGCAGTAAAGGAGCCACTCGATACTAGAGCATCATTTATCTTTGAAATCTTTTTTTTTTTTTTTTTTTTTTTTTTTTTTTTTTAATGCTAGCCTTCATCTCGTTTGAAGTCGGGCACTGTTAACGTTTCTATGTAGTTCTTCACTGGCGCAACAGATAACGCTCTTAATCTTTGAATGAGGAAGGGCTGATTTTTGTCTTATTTTTCTATTCACTCGTGCACAATTAATATTGGTTAATTCCTCTTGAGAAGGTTGCAATCCATGTTTTGCTACGTGAATGACTTGTTTTTGTCTAGGCACTGTGTAGGAGCTTTTACACATTTAATGAATCAGCTCAATTCTTCGAGTATTCTCTTTGCTGACCCTTCTGAAAAGTTCTCCTAGGAGTCCTGGTTTCATTGACCCATGCGAAGTTTAAGGGAGTTAGGGCCTGTACCGAAGGCCTCTACAAACAGCCTCTGCTTTTCTTTCCTCGGAGAGTTTGAAGATCGTGCCTTTTTGTTTCTGCAACCCCTAAAAGATGGATTTTTAACTTCTCTAGTATTAAGGTATTCTCTTATTCAGGCATTTGGTGCCTTAGAAATTACTGGAAGACCCTTCTCTAAACTTTGTACTGGAGTTTTTTTGTTTTTGTGTGTGTGGTTTTTTGTTGTTGTAGTTCTTTTTTTTTTCTTTTTTTCTTTTTTTTTTTTTTTTTTTTTTTTTTGCCAATCTTAGGTAATTTGAGTTCACCACCTTGCAGAGATAAGGAATAACATTTTACATTGACTTTTCCTGATTTTTCTATCTTTAATTATCAGTGATGTGTAACCATCCCAAAATTTGGTGGCTTAAAATAAAAATTTCTCATAATTTGTCAACAGTTCCTCTGTTGATCTCTGGCTCATTATGGAGCTATGTTGAGCTAGTAGGTCAGCTGAACTGAAAGGTCCAAGTTGGCTTCGTTCTTAGTGCTGTCAGCAAGGGTGACGTGGTTCTCTTCCATGTGATCTCTCATCCTCCAGTAAGCCAACCCAACTTCTTTTCACAGCAGTCTCAGAGCAGCACTCCTAAAGAGTAAAAGCTAAAAGCTGCAATGGCATTATGACCATTAGGTAATCTACCACTGTGACCATCTACATCATGTAAGTCAGAGAGTTGGGTATCATCTTTCACTCTTTTTTTTTTTTTACATGTCTCATATCAGGCAGTTACAAAGTCTTGTCAATCTTTCCTTCCTAAATAGCTCTCAGGTCCTTGTCCTTAATGTTAATCCCTCATTCAAACCACCATTATTTCTCTCCTTAGCATTAATCGCCTCCTGGTTCGCTCTTTTAATTATCAGAACCTAAATGGTTGGCTTTGTCAGCTTCCCAATTGCCCAACCCAGTAAGTAGTCATTTTAAAAGTCATCTTCACTCTCTGAACCCAATTAACCATTAAACCCTTGAAAATCTCCAAGCCAGTTCACTTAATTCTGGATCTACCAGCAGTACCTAAAATTTTGCTTGCCCACAACAGCTTCCTTAAACCAGGTTCCATATTTCATTTTTTCCCTTTCTAATCCAATCTCTACAATGCATTGAAAGTTGTCTTTTTAAAACTTAAATCTATTATTATTAAAATTCTACAGCGGTGGGACGCGGGGAGGGGGCGGGGGCTCAGCCTTGATTAAGCATCAGCCCAGGTCCTGATCCTGGAGTCCTGGGGTCAAGCCTCACCACCCCACTCACCCTGCCCTCCTGATTCCCTACTCAGGAGGGAGTCTGCTTCTCCCTCTCCCTCTGCTCTTGCACTCACGCTAGCTCTCTCAAATACATAAAATCTTAAAAAAAAAAAAAAAAAAAAAAAAGTCTTCAGTGGTTCCCTGTTGCTTTTAAGGTGAAATCTGTTCTGAACCTTCCTTAACAAGGCCTGTTTCACCTGATACTTACTTGTCTAGCCAGGCTTAATCCCCAGAACTTCTGCAAGAGCCAAAAAGGTAGAGGTGAAGAATTGGGGTCATTTGTTTTAGCATATCTGACATACCATATTCTCCCTGTCAGGCCTAAAGTAAAGTGTTTAGGTAAAATGTGAAGTTTAATTTCATACCATTTCCAGATACGCAGTCAGAAATACTCTCTTCCTTTGCATATTCTATCATCCTGTCTTACCCTCTGTTATACAGATCCACAATCTTAACAGCACCAGGCCTCTGCGTGTGTTTTTGTATCCCTCCAATCGCCCTGCTCCTGTGCCAAGAATGTAGCTAAAGGGAGTGCAGAGACCTTTTTTTGGTATTTTTTAATATTGTGCCTCATATGATTCAGTGAAAAAAACATCCCTCAGAGGTGTGAATGGCCTCCTGAGTAGTTGACTTGTGTTCCTTGCTATCAGTATCCTTAGGATGTCTATAGTTTGTGTGGATTGGTGATGAACCCCACTCACTCCCACAAATACAAAATGACTCCAAAAATCGAGTCCTGAGCAGTTCACCTTTGTTGAACTAGTTTAACTTCCCCAAGGTTTATTTCTCTTTCTTCAGTAATGAGTAGTAGTGTTAACATAAGGCAATACCTTAAGAATGAAAAGGGAAGTGTAGGGGATTGTTGGAAAAATACTAAAGAGTTATAAAACTGCGTTTCACAGTGCGTCTGTGGGGGAGGGGAAAAGACCAGGTGGAACATGTTGGCAGTGTTTTAAAAAAAAAAATATTTGGAACCTGACATGAATAAAAAGAGAATGAGAGCATCTCTTGGCACCTTGAGGTTGAACTACCAACATGGAGAGAGGACTTAGCCCCTACTTTTGTTGCTTCATACCTCAAAGTCCTTAGACTAAACAAGTTTTTACCATTGTGCCATTGTGTAGCCCTAATTTAAAGTTAATAGCAGTGTATCGTCATCAGCATTTCAATGAGGTGACAACTGGGAGGATATAAAGTAATTCTGAAAATGCATTCTGAGTATGCTTTAGCATTAGAAAAGTAACATCCTACAGGAGGGGTTCTCAGGAACACCCCAAAACTAAGTGGTATTCAAGTCTTCATTCAGCTCCTACATAGTATTTCTTCATATACTGGAAGCAATATGGGATGATACTCTGTATCTTTGATCTTGAGATGTAACACCTCATCCTTCTTCACAAGTTAAACTCCTTGTTCCGATGGACCTCACAATTGTAATGGCCAGCATTTTTGTTATTATTCATAGTGGTATATACCATAATGATATGTCCAGGATTCTGGGAGATACAGTAGTTAATAATAACTACTGTATTATAACTAATATAATAATATAACTAACATAATAAGTTATATTATAATATAATATATATTATAACTAATATATAATATATAATATAACTAATATAATATATTATATAATAATATAACTAATATAACTAATATAATAATAGGGTTTTGAGGGCTGATCAGGATTAGAATCTTGTTGCTACCATCTACTGTTTGCTGTGTTGTCTTTGATTACCTTAACTATCCTAAGCCTGTGTTTCCCTGTCTGTAAAATGGGGATAAAACCTATTTCATAGAGCGGTTAAAATTAAATAATAGTGATGGAAAGTGTGTGGCAAAATATCTGGTGCTTTTTGAGAACCTGCTGTAATGGTTATGTTTCTGGTATTCGTTTTCATGGGTTCTTCTGTAAACCCATCTGTTTGGTTTAGTCTCATTTTTGAAATCTGTTTACAATTGCATGAGAATCCTGAGTTTTCTGAGATTAAGGACCAATTAAGAGACAACTAATATGTATGTATAATAGGATATATATCTATACCAGACTTCTGCCTGAAAAGATAATGTTACAATATGGCTAATCCAGTTTTCCTGTCTACAGTCCAAATCTACAAAGAAATAATACTAGAAAAATAAACCAGTTAGTAATGTATGGGGGTGGGGGGGTGGGAAATGGAGTCTCTTAGCTTGTCAGTCCTACTTTGAACTGGAGAAATTAAATTTATATGGTTATCCCAGTCAGGGTTAGACTCTGTATCTTTCTTAACAAGTGTGACTGATTATTTTAAATTTTAATGTTTAGCCTTAATTAAGGTGCACATTTAAGTGTTATTCAGTTCCTTTTTTGGTAATAAAAAATGAGCAGGAAATAATTTACAATTTTGAACTCCTGTAGTATTTAGCATTTGATATTTATCAGTGAAATACTTAAAAATATGTCCCAATATCCTTAGATTCAAAGCCTTGAGGGGCATCTGGGTGGCTTAGTAAAGCATCCAACTTGAGTTCGGCTCAGACCATGATCTCAGGGTTGTGAGATGGAGCCCCACATCGGGCTCATGCTGGATGCGGAGCCTGCTTAAGATTGTCTTGCTCCCTCTCTCTACCCACCCCCAAAACAAAGCCTTGAGTCTGCAGAACTAACTAATGATAGAAGACCAGAAAGAAGTAGTTCACTCATGAAACTCAAGGTAATCTTATATATCTTTACTATGCTTATTCTCTATCTCATGTCTAATAATTAAAACATAAGTAGTGTTTTGTAGTTCTTAAGAGGGTTGAAAGTACTGGAAATTGGGAATAATGTAGACATTTATCAAGAACCCACAGTGTCCTGGGTAGAACTAGATGTTTCCTGTACTTTTTCTCCTTTAATCTTCAAAACTCTGAGATAGGGATCCCTGGGTGGCGCAGCGGTTTGGCGCCTGCCTTTGACCCAGGGCGCGATCCTGGAGACCCGGGATCGAATCCCACGTCGGGCTCCCGGTGCATGGAGCCTGCTTCTCCCTCTGCCTGTGTCTCTGCCTCTCTCTCTCTCTCTGTGTGACTATCATAAATAAATAAATAAAAATTATTAAAAAAAAAAAACTCTGTGAGATAAATGATAGTTATTCCTATTCAGAAATTCAGAAGTAAGGTTGTTCTTTGCTGGCATTTGAATCAAGATGTCATCAGACTCCAAAATACATGTTTTGCATATTTATGCCACCTGTCAGAAGCTCAATAGATACCAGAATAAAATCAAATAATATGATTGCATGATCATTCAAGATTTTTGTTTTGTAAAATATGCTTTGGTAATAACAATTTCTTATATTGTTAAGCAGTTCGTGGTTTCAAAATGATTCCACTTTTATTGCCTATTTTAGTTACCATAGCTGCAAAACACACCACTGTAAAATTTAGTGGTATAAAACAATTATTTTGCTTTTAGATTCTGTGGGTCAGCAATTCAGACAGGTCACAAGAAAGTTGTGTGTTCTATGGTATCTCAACTGAAAGGGCTGAAAATGAAGTTCTTTATTCGTATGTCTACTAATTGATGATGGTTGTCAGCTGGGAGCTTCAGTTGCTCTCTACATGGGACTTTCCATGTTGTCCCTCTAATTTAGGCTACCTTAGAGCACAATGGCCAAGTTCCAAAGGTGAGTGTTCTGAAAGAGGCAGAGACACAGCATGTAGGAGCACTAGCCACTCAGGCTGTTTCCTTTTTTATGACCTGCCCTCAAAAACCTCATTGTATCCCTTCTTTTATACTCTGTTCATCAGAATCAGTCACAAGCCCCTGCCCAGATTCAAGGGGAGGAAAAACAGACTCCTACTTCTCAGTAGAGGACTGCCAGTCACATCGTAAGAACAGCATATGGGATGATGTGTATGTGTTGGTGTGGCCATCTTCGGAAAATACAAATTAACCTGTGAAATAGGTTAATATCACTAATCAAGAAATTACTCAAAGTACTAATAAAGTAGCCCTGTCTTAGGTGCTTCCCTTAAGACTGGGATCTATTTTGAATATACATACATTCCACATTATTACTGAGATAAGATCAAAGATGTATAACGAATCAAATTAGGGTATTGACCAGCACAAGCCCAATAAGTTAGTTGATCAACATTTTCAGAAAGTATGTGAGGATTTTGATCTACCCGGTTTGTCTAGAAAAAGGTTGGCAAACTAGCTAGTGGGCCAAAATCAGCTAGCTCTGTTCCTGTAAAGTTTTATTGGAACACAAACAGTCATTTATTATTGTCTGTGACTGCTTTTGGGCTGCTATAACGGAGTTGAGTAGTTGATTTAGCCACCAAAGCATTATAGAATTACTATCTGATCAGCTTCTTGGACGTAAGTTGAAGTTCACAAGATGAAAAGGGAGTCTTAGATGTAGGAAAAGTATGAGCAACTGTATGAGTAGGAATTTTATTCTTCTAGGAGTTCATTATAGCTGAAAGTAGGGTGGGATTGGAGAAGTAAAGTTAGGACTGGCAGTGACCATGTAAGCCACTGAGGCAAAAAATGATTTGAAAGCTCTTTAAGAAACAGAATTGTCAAAACTTGTTAACTAATTGCTTATGAGAATGGCAAAGAATGTACAAACTAAGATGACTGACCTGGGCAACAAGGTGGTCAGGGAAAATGGTGCCATTTTACTAAAATATCAGATACATTGGGAGGAATAGATTTAAGCAGAAAAGATAAGTTTCACTGTTGGAGATATTGAATTTGCAATGCTAATAGAACATATAAATGAGATCGGTTAGGCTGTTGGCTTTAGAAGTTTGACACTCAAAAGACTGAGGAGTTTTCAATAAGTGGGTATTTGAAGCCTTGGGAAAGATGCAGTCATCTATAGAAAATATGTAAAGCAAAGAGAGCCAAAAATAGAAATGAGAAACAGCAGCACTTAAGGAGGACGGCCCTTGGAAGGAACAGCTGGAGCTAGAATAGTTTTGAATCCCTTACCATCTAGTGATTTTTGGCGAGTTGAGTAGAGTGGTTGGATCAGAAGCTAGACTATAGTAACAATTCAGAAATGGCAGAATGTGGTGAGAGCAATTAGAACCATGAGGCTTGAATACACTGAAGAATTGAGTTACCGATTAAATTAAATCCCTGTGGAAATGGCAGAAGATAGATTCCCAAGCATGGGTAGAGGGATTGACCTTAGATGAAGGTATACTGTATTACAGAGACATGCATGAAAGAATGGATAAGGGAACAGAACAGATATTTTTGAAAGCCTGCTTTTGTCCGTCGTTCCGATTGCTTGCTTAAGTCATTTCATTCATCTATACTGCAATCTACTTTATGTAAGAATTATTGCCCCGTGCTTTATCCGTGAGGAAATTAAAGCCAAGGGAGGTTATATTGCCCAGGATCACACAGTTTATAAACAGTGGAGCTGGTATCTACACTCCAAAGTTTTATTTCTGACGCGTTCCTGCTCTTCTCACTCCATTCTTTTCCTCGCCCTTCCCCCTGCCACATGTTAGTGAAGATAAGTCTGTAGGATGTGGTAGAGACCTAGAGGTTTTTTTTTTTTTAATCTTTTTTTTTTAATTTTTTAATTTATTTATGATAGTCACAGAGAGAGAGAGAGAGAGAGAGAGGCAGAGACACAGGCAGAGGGAGAAGCAGGCTCCATGCACCGGGAGCCCGACATGGGATTCGATCCCGGGTCTCCAGGATCGCGCCCTGGGCCAAAGGCAGGCGCCAAACCACTGCGCCACCCAGGGATCCCGAGACCTAGAGGTTAATGTTACTCCATAGGCCCACATCAACAGGTGCTAAGTTCTTAAAATGACATGGGAATTTTTCTTCTTAAGGAAATTCCTTTTCAAAAAAATTCTAAATGTCTAATAGTTTTTTTATATGCAATATATATACTATAAACTATTATATTTTTGTTAATTCAGATTTCAGCTAAGCTGAAAGATGGCAGATTCTTAAGAAAAAATTTTGTCAGGGAATTGGGAAGAGCCAAAGACTCAAGGTTATAAAGTTTAAAAATAATTAAGAATTTGTCCCCAAATGAGGCATTTCAGTAATTCATCTCTACTGTATTCAATTTTGACAACCCTAGGTTTTCCTTTCTTGGAAGCTTTACAATGTAAATATGAAATAGTGTTTTATTTCTCATTATTTTATTTTCAGGTGTCTACATTCGGGGCAGAGTTTTCATCAGAAGCTTGCAGAGAATTAGGCTTCTCCAGCAACTTGCTCTGCAGCTCTTGTGATCTTCTTGGACAGTTTAACCTGCTTCAGCTGGATCCTGACTGCAGAAGGTGCTGTCAGGAAGAAGCACAATTTGAAACAAAAAAGGTATGTTTTCTAGTATCTTTCTTCCATTAGTTGGTGTAGTTGAGATCAGGTGAAATGTTAATTTGTGTCATCAACTTAAGTCTCTAGCTTTTACATGTTGTAATTTTAGAAAGTCAACTGATTTCTGTCTGACCCACTAGATCAATTAAAGCAACTGGGAAGGAAAAGTTAAGGTTTATATACCAGGACCCCATTCCACCATGGTTGTTTAGCAAAGGGGTTGCAAAATTACTATAGAATGCTTGGATTCTGAAGTTATCCAGTATTTCTAAACTTCTGGCTACATGAAGACACTTCTATTCATTTGTAATAAGAACTCAGTCTTAAAATGAAATTTGAGATGAACGTATAGCACCTACCACCTGGCACAGAATTGTAGGCAGTGAACTGTAACTTACCTTAACAAAGAATATGGTCTGTTAATAATATTTACAGACACTTGATCTCATCTTTAACACCTAAAAATAGCCAAGGATAGGTAGTTCTGTCTAATAAAATCTATGTTCTGTCTCATTGTTCAAATTAATAGTAAACTTGTTTGATTTTTAAATCTTTTCACGAAAGCCCCTACACTTTTTAAAATAGAGACATGACCTGAAAAGATCATTTATATATGCCACATAAAACTGAATTAGTGAGTTCCCTGTCCGGGGAGGGGGGGCGGGGGGGATAGTTAGCAACTCTGTTATGTTTCCTTTTCATGTTCTTTCACTTGTACATACTGAATTCTGTTTTGAAATGTTACAGTGTATAAGGCTTTCCATAACTATCTTACTAGTCTTACTAGGTAGTAAAGGTTTTTGTATCTTACTGGGTAGTAAAGGTTTATTTCTAACACCAAGTATAATTTTATCATTCTAAAAGAAAAATAAGCAAATGTTTTAAAATGTTAATATTTAACCAGAATTTAATATTTGATTTCTCCATTGTGAACCTGAAATTCCAGCTGTCCCAAAAATAGCTTCCAAGTCTTCTGTGTTTTTCATTTTCTTGGATTCACATATACCATTGATACGTTTTTCATGTTTAGAAGATTTCTATACATATGAGTTAGTCTTCATTGCATATAAGGTCATATCTAAACAGTTTTTAAAAACTTGATTTTAAATAGATTTAAGATGTAGGACTTAACTAGTTTAGTAAGACCCCTCCCTTGATTAAGGGTTTTTTGTTGTTGTTGTTTTCTTGTTTTTTTTTTTAATGAGATATTCACATGAGACAAATTGCCAAGGGAATCTGTATGTCATCTTCTAATCATAATACTGTTCTATGATCCATACTACTACTTAGTCAACAATGATTTCCTGAGACACCAAACTTAAAAGAATTGAATAAAGGTGTGTTTATCACATACCTCGTCATGTAATTAGGGTAAATTGAGAGGTTCTGTCATTTAAGTGATATCAGATATTCCTTATTTTTAGTGTTGTTTGTTTTTGTTTGTTTGTTTTTTCTTTTTTAATTCATAAGAGACACAGAGAGAGGCAGAGACATAGGCAGAGGGAGAAGCAGGTTCCTCAAGGGGAGCCTGATGCGGATCTTGATCCCAGGACTCTGGGGTCACATCCTGAGCTGAAGGCAGACACTCAACTATTGAGCCACCCAGGAGTCCCTATATCAGATATTCCTAAACTGTAAACCAAGTGCATATAAAAGCTATTTTTACTTAACTACCCTCAGTAATCCTTCATGGCATACCATTTTTATGTTATACTTTTGCTCAAACCAGACTTGAATCACACACTTCTCAAATTATATTCCCATTCAGTTTTAATTATCACTTGATCTCTGTGTGGTATCTTGATGGTTCTCAGCATTTAAAATAACCATTGACAAGTAGTCTACCAGTTAATATATGTCTAACTGGTTACAAACTGAAATAATTATCAATTATTGCAGGCACAAGTGAGCCTGTATGCTAATAAAACTTTTATGCTGTATCCATTGTTTTTTCTTTACTCCTTGTCCCTCATCTCTACAATGTGCATACTTCTCATTAAGCATTTGCTAGCACACTGTTGCACAGAACCGGTGAATGGTGGAACCAAAACGTGGCAGAAACATTTAGAAATGTTACTGGGCATACAAAAGTATGGCATTTTGGACAAGCTGCCAATTAAGTATAGAAGTAATACTTGATTTAATGTGTACAGTACAGTACTGCTCTCTACATTATTAGTATATGATCATATATAACATTATATGCATTTTTTAATCTCCACCCTAGCTTAAGGCTTAATTTTGAAATCATAGTTTAATTTAGTCTTAGTTTGATAAAAGTAAAAATCTGCAATATGTAGACTAGTGCCTTACATTAAAAATTTTTAAGATACTGAGTATTTTTACTCAGTAAATGTATTTTACTCAGTATTAAAAATGTCTGAGTGTGTGTATGTGTGTAAATCATTGTGGATATAAATTCTTCGGAAGAAAAAATTGTACTTTATATACAGGAATGTTTTAACAATTTATATATACTGTAAGACCCATTGGCTACCACAGCAGCTATGTGGAATATTGCACTGGAGTACAGACAGATGAAACCCTAAAGAGCAGATATTAGATAAGCAATCCCATAGATAACTGTTACCCCCTCCCCCCCCCCCCATGACAGAACAGCTTCTACTTGAGCTGTCTTCAAAGATTTAGTTCAAGTATCCATGCTTCTGTGAAGGCTTCTAATTTCAACTCCCTCAGCTTTCCACCACTAGTACTCCCAGATTATGTTAACTATACCTCTGTATTCCCAAAGCATTAAGGATACCTTGATATGCACTTACCTTCATTCTACTGTATCTATTGTTTTGTTTTTCTTTCTCTTCCCATAAATTATGCTTTTTGAAGTCTAGGACAGTTTATTTCTGAATCCCCAGCCTTGAGCATATAGTATTTCATAAGTTTTTGTCCTTGAATGAGGCTGTTTTTACTAAGAATAAGTTGGAAAGGTGTTTGTTTTTTGTTTTTTGTTTTGTTTTGTTTTGTTTTTCATTAAACATTTACTGTAATACCAGGCACCAAGCCAGGCATTGTTGATACAAAAATTGAAGGGCATGGAGTGCTTGGGTGGCTAAGCATCTGCCTCTTGATTTGAGCTTAGGTCATGATCTCAGGGTCATGAGGTAGAGCCCTGCATCAGGCTCTGTGCTCAGCACGGTCAGATTGAGATATTCTCTCTCTCTCTTTCTCTCAAATCTTTAAAGAAAAAAAAAAAAATTGAAGGGCAGTCCCTGCCCTCAAGAGCTTACAGTGTAGTGGGGATATAGACCAGTAAGCAGGCTGGTAAGCCCAGAGCGATAGGTGTGGTACGCTAGCAGAAAGGGGAACAAAGCTTGGAGGAAGTGAAATCTAAGTTGAGAATTGACAGAAAATGTACCCATGTGGGCAGAAGAAAAGGAAATCAAAGTGGCATCTCTGGATATAGGAGACTGGGACCCAGAGAGCAAGGTGGCAAGTGATGAATCCAGACAGGCAAGCTGGAACCAGGACATCATGAGTCTCACAAGTTATGCTAAGAGGTCTGAATGTTTTATCTTGAGGGAATGGGAGCCATGGAAGTTTGTAAGGCCAGGAAGTAACTTGATCAACTACTGAAAAACATAAAAAAGGTGATTTAAAAATATGTATGTATATATGTTAAAAATACATGAACTTTGCAGACACTTGTGAAAGGCCTTTTTCATATATTTCAGTTGTATATACTGGATATAAGTAAGATTTCTCTTTGTTGGCAGTTATCAATAACATTTTTAATTATTCATCTAAATGTATCTCTCATTTGTATATTTATAAGGATATTGCAGGCATCCCAAATATATCCAAAAAGATGTTAATTTTTTTTTTTTTAATTTTTTTTTTTTAATTTTATTTATTTATGATAGGCACACAGTGAGAGAGAGAGAAGCAGAGACATAGGCAGAGGGAGAAGCAGGCTCCATGCACCGGGAGCCTGACGTGGGATTCGATCCCGGGTCTCCAGGATCGCGCCCCGGGCCAAAGGCAGGCGCCAAACCGCTGCGCCACCCAGGGATCCCAAGATGTTAATTTTTTAACACAGATTTTGAGTGATTGCAATCTGACTGCTAACTTTAATACTTTTTCAAACAGTATAGGACTGTCAGATTAAAAGTTTCCTGGGATTTTTTCCTGGAGATAAGCATAAATCAAATATTTTTTTGTTGTTGTTAAGAATTTTTTAACTTCTAAGATTTTTTTTTTAACATCTAAGATTTATAAGATTAAATGTAGTGTTTCAATAGATGGGCTATTTTTCTCATCTTTTTATCATCTTTCCAGTTCTGTGAACTTGAACTTGATTAAGACAGCTTGGAGCTTTTTTCTATCTCCTCATTCATTTAAGTTTTTATATCTTAATGATTTCAGCTTCTTCTGGACATAGTTATTATAGAACTTTTCTATTTCTCCTTAATTGTATGTTCTTATTTCCTTAACCTAGTACATGTTCTCTTTAAGATCTAGATTCATCGAGATCCTTATAGTCCCCCTGTTTTCCTTTTGCTTTTGAAATATTTTTTGTAGTTATTATTTAATTAAATAATTATGAATTATTTAGCTGATTTTTAGTACTCCTTATTCTTTCACATTAATACGTATCTTATCTGTGAGCTATCATTCTGAAGGTTTGGCTAGCAACAAAACCAGAGTACCTTCTGAGAAAAAAATTGACTTAGCTGAATTAGTCAAAAATCTGAACCAATAAGCAAATGATTTCAACTTAATTTGCTCTTCATTCAGTCTTGATTGTATCAGGTGAGAATTGAGAGTAATTAAGAGCACAGGCTTTTTTTTTTTTTTTTTTGGAAGCAGAACGTTTATTCTTCTTGGCTGGGGAAGAGAGCTAGCGGGTGGTCGTGCGTACTACCCCCATCCCTCACCTCCCCCCCCCCCCCCAAGAACCAAAGAAGATAGAGCCACCAAAGGCTACCTCTGCCTGCCTGTCTCCTTTGCCTAAGTGGAGGCAGGTGAGTGCAACGCAGGGCTGGAGTGGCTGCGGTGATGGGGCGGCCAGAGCTGGCCAGGGCTCCAGGGCTGAGGAGACCAGGGGGGCTTCTCAGGTTGGGGGGATGGGTGTGGGGGCACGTCTCGTCCTGGGAGCTGGCAGCTGGCACAGGCCCAGAGATTAGGGGACCAGGACACGGTAGGGGCTGCCCGGGATGTGCTCATCACCCCACTTGACCACCAGCGTGTACTCTCCCTTGTCCTTGAGTAGGTAAGACTCTCTCTAGAGCCGGCTGCCCACGTGCTTCACCAGGATCTCCTCGCAGGGCGTCCGGGGGCCATGCACCCCTACCAGCAGCATGTTGTTGCCTGCTTTGCTGCAGTCCACCGTGAAGCTGCTCTTTTGGCCCACAGGAATCAGACTAGGTTCAGAAAGTTTTTTGCTCTAAATTTAGCTGACAATCTTGGACAAATTACTTGATCACTCTGTGTCTGTTTCCTTATTTATAAATTGGAGATAATGATAGTTACTCTCTTCATGGAGTAGTTATGACGCTTAAACAAGTTAATATATGTATACTACTTAGAATAGTCCCTGGCATGTAATAAATTCTAGGTAGATAGTTGGGGCTGTGGTAGTTATCTGATTTGTTGATTAAAAAAATAATAATAATAAATTTAGGGGACTCTGAGAATAGAATAATAATTATTGTTGGCAAAGTAGGATAAAAAAATAGATAAGAGATACAGCATGAACTGATACACTTGCCAGTGTTAAAAATTTGGAACAAAATTTTGTTCCTCCACTTTCAAGCTCCTGAATCAGTTGAAATCAAGAACAGTTTCATGATTGGATTGTTTGTTTCTTTGCTGTTGAGTTTAATAAGTTCTTTATAGATCTTGGATACTAGCCCTTTATTTGATAGGTCATTTGCAAATATCTTCTCCCATTATGTAGGTTGTCTTTTAGTTTTGTTGACTGTTTCTTTGCTGTGCAGAAGCTTTTTATCTTAAGTCCCAATAATTCATTTTTGCTTTTGTTTCCCTTCATAGACGTATCTTGCAAGAAGTTGCTATATGAATTAGTAGTTTGAAAACTTTGACCATTCGCAACTACTTTTTTTATGTTTATGTGGAACAAAATAAATTATGCTGGACGTAACTCTAGATTTCAGATTTTTGAATCCTACTGATTGGCATATTTAAATAAGAAAAATATCACAAAAATGAATTTTAAAAATATGTACCATTCTGATCATTTTCAAATGCATATGAAAATTGCATTTAGAGAGAAAGGATTTTACTAAAAAATTTCAAAACAAGGGCACCTGGGTGCCTCAGTTGGTTAAGCATTTGACTCTTGATTTCAGCTCAGGTTATGATCTCAGGATCATGAGATGGAGTCCTGCTTTGGGCTCGTGCTGGGCATGGAGCATGCTTAAGATTCTCTCTCACCCTCTCCTTCCTACTCACCCCACTCTCTACTCGCACATGTGGGCATGCATGTGTGGTTGCTCGCGTGCTTTCTCTCAAAAGAAAAAAAAAAATAATAATATATATATATATATAGGTAAAGTAGAGCTTTTTCTTAGAACAAACCTATTCCAGAAATTGAATGAGACTCTTTTTTTTTAAGACTCTTTTTTTAAAGTCAGTTTAGAATAAAGTATATTACTAGTTTTCAAACATTTTCAGATGACACATCAGGTTAAAGCTACGAAACTTCTTTGAAACCCAAAATAACATTATAACAGAAAGTAAATTAAACTGTGTTTGTAATATAAAATGATCACTTTGTGAAAAAAAGCAAGTTATCAGACTAATTACAATCTGTTTTCCTACTAACATTCCTTTGCTGCTTACCATTTTATTCTAATACATGGTAACAGATTTCGAAGGTTTAAGAAAATTTTGGAAGAGAAAACTCTACAGATCTAGAAAAGGTTTTTTTTTGTTTGAATTTTGGAACATCTTGGTCTCATTCACAGAGTACAAGTAGAAGCCAAGGCTGCAGGTCCCTAAATTATACCATAACTGGTTCTGCAAAATAGCCCAAAGTTCAAGTTGTTTATAAAAGGCTTTTATTTTCACTTAAAAATATACTACTGTGATAATAAAAAATATTTATCTTTGAGAATGATTGTATTACACTATATTTAAATAAATGGACCTAAGTATTGCATAAAATAATTTTAAGAATATATTTAGGTCTCTTCCATTTCCCACCCCATTACCTAATTGGAGTTAGACTAATGCTAATTGACTCACTTTATGTAGTAGCATGGCCATTTTCTATGTATATAATACTCTTCCTTCACATTTACATGCATTCCTAGTGAGCCAGAGACCATAGAGACAAGTATTAATATAAGTATAGTTTATTAGAAATTTTTCCTCTTCTCTCTGTTTATAAAAGTTTTTGAAAGAGTTGAATTTTTATCTTAGCTACTAGTTTCGTGACTTTGAGTTAGCAAATTACTCTGGAATCTTCAGTTTTGTTGTAGTAATTACATTGACTCACCTTTGAGTGTTTATTGTGTCTTGGCTATATGCTACAGTATCTTACCTACATTATTTAATTCTCACAAAAACTCTATAATGTAATACTACTATTCTTATTTAACAGAGGAAACTAGGGTGTTATCTATCCAAAGTTACCCAAGCAATTAGTTGCCACAACCTGGCTTCCTCTCAAGTCTGTGGGACTCCGGAACCCCAAGTTTTTAAACCTCTATTCTATTTTGGCTCTCATTTTGAAAATGTGAATAGTAATATCTACTTAACAGACGTACTGAAAGAAAACTAATGAGTTAAATATAAAACACCAGACTGACTTTTTGAAGGTACTTTTTGCATTTATAGTTAACACAATTCCATCACTAGTTTTTATTTTAAATTATTAAATTTTTATTCTTCAGTTTACCATAGATCTTAATGACTCCCATTATTTGGTGTTTTTTTGAGGTTATATTAACAAATTTGGCTTATTTAAGGCCCAAACATTATAAATAAGCCACATAGTATTTCATAATTCAGGTAAAAGGACATCAAAACATTTAGTTCTATTCAATTTACATGGAAAATCTGTAGCCAAATCAGAGTAATTTAGAAGTCAGCGGAAGCAGCGTTATTCAAGAAAGTGGCATCTGTTAAGCTTTAGCCTATCTACTACTGGTAGAGATGCTACTGGCTTGTAAAACATAGAAGGATGAAATGGAGGTTAAGCTAACTGTGCGTGAAATTGTAGTCACTAAAGAAATTTCACAGTTGCTTAAAATAGCTTTTGTAGTGTCTCTAGCATCAATACACGAACTGATTTCTTCAAAGGAAACAAAAATGTAAGTCTTAACAGATTACTCTAATTATAATATTAAAACATTCACAAAGAAGCTTTTTTTAAAGATGTGAATAATGTTTGGCAACAGTTCTAATTCAGTGAAAGAATCAAGACTCCTGCATAGCAACACAAATATTTACTTGATAATAGCCGCTACCATTTGTTATTATGTGAAGGCACCGTTCCAAGTCCTTTATATAAATTAATATATAAAGTCTAAGGCATAGACTGCCTTGAGTCTAAGGCATATAGATTTTACCTAAAGTCATTCAGCTAGTAAATGGTTATAAATATATGTATATTATATTTATGTAGCAAAAATCTTAAAATATTTTGTGTCATTATTGAACTAAAAATACTTAGTTTTTTAACATTTTCTAATTATGGCATTTCCTGTATCTTTAAGTTAAAAATGTTAAGGTTTTTTTAGGTATTTACAAATTAGAATCAAGATTCTAAGCGTGTTAAAACATTTTATCACATTTGCAGATTATAATATTTAAACCCTTAAAGTAATTCATAGTCTATGTCCCTGCTACCTTACAACTGATTTCCTAGACATACCAACCTCAGAGTCAAAATAGACTTTGTTTATACACTAAGTATTTCTTCTTGATATAGGCTTTGAGAATGTCAAAATAAATGGTCATTGTCCCCAAGGAGTCAAGTAGAAGAAATAGACATGGAAATAGAATCCAGTTGGCAAGATATTTTATTAGGCTAAAACATAATATCCAGTGCTTTGGAGATGACCACTAAAAGAATTAGAAATAAAAGTTGAAAAGAGGACAGAATCGATAAATCTCTTAAAGTTGATGTATTCAGAACTATAGCTATAACCACATTTAATCGTTATGGAAGTGACCAACGGAAGAACTAAAAAAAGTTAAAAAGTTGAGTGGCAGGTGGGAGGCAAAGGAACTTTTTTTACTTCTTATTTTATACCTTTTTGTACAGTTTCTTTATTATTTCCAAATAGAATTGGTTTCTTTAAAGAATCCAATGAGAAATGTGCTGTTAACAAAATATACTCAGGGGGCAGCCTGAGTGGCTCAGTGGTATAGCACCTGCCTTAGGCCCAGGGTGTGGTCCTGGAGACCCAAGGATCAAGTCCCACGTCGGGCTCCCTGCATGAAGCCTGCCTCTCTCTCTGCCTGTATCTCTGCCTCTCTGTGTCTCTCATGATTAAATAAAATATTTAAAATATATATATATTTTTAAATATATATACACACACACACACTCAAGTGCTCTGAAAGCACACAAAAGAGTCGTACAACCTTTTGACAGATGGGGTAAATACCACCACTTATGTAAAAGTTACTGTTGCTGCTAACTTGGAAAATAATTAGGAGAAAATCATCTCTGGCAGAAGGAAAAGTTAATGAAAAGGCAAAGTTGTGAAAAAGATAGCCATGTTACATAGGATGGTAGGGCCTGTGTGCCTTGATAAGAACTTTGGACCATCCTTTAGGCAGGGGACAAAATTCATAGATTATAAACAATGAACTAGCATCAAATTTGTATTTCAATGATTTTGTTGGTGTGAAGGATAGTTGATACAACAGAGGGGACTACTGTTGCTGAAAAAATAACTTACTGCTGTTTTCCAGAGGCAAGATAAAAGGGTTTAAGCCAATATATTTGTAGTAAAAACAGAGAAAGGACAGATCTGAAACAGATGTAGGTAATAAAACCTTCAGGATTTATAGATTTACTGTATTGAAAAGGGGAAGAGATGAGTAAAGAAGCTTGAGAAACTGGTAGCCTCAAGGAAAGAAGGCTACAGTGGACTAGCTAGTTACAAGGTAGGGTAGCCCAGTAAGGCAATGGTGGAAGATGGGTGGAGCAGCAGTAAAGAGAATGAGTTTTCATAGAAGCTTACCCTTCAGGGACAGACTGCCTTTTCAGTTTCCTTTTGAAGAAATAAGTGTTGAAAGTTTTAATTTAAAACACCATACCTTATCTGGGTACCATAACGAATTCTAAAATTGACAGTATGCTTGTCAAAAAGTGGGCAAAAATGAAAGTGTGGAACAGCCTCTAGTGTCTTTTCTTCTGCTTTCCTCTTGCCACCTTAATATGTAAGATATTTAAGCTTTTGATTATAGCTTTCTTTTTGTATCTTAGTATATATTAGGTGATTACCTTCTTTAGTTTCAATAGAGAACAACCATAATATAATTTGTGCTGGCTGTTTTTTTTATTTCAGACATTTGCAACCTTTCTTAAAGATGATCATAATTACCCATTGTGGGACAAATAATGATCTTCAATTTTGGCGTGGTAATAACGCTAACACAATTGAATTGAAAAGCAGCTTTTGCTGCCATGTAATAGCACCCTTGCCTATTTTTGAGGCTATTGAATGTTTGGGTGTTGAGCCATATTTTGTCTGGATCTCAATTTTTCAAATTAAGAGGAAAATAGGTTGTAGTTTTCAAACATTTAGGAGTAAAAAGACATTGGATTTTTATTTATTGAGTACTAATATACTAAATAGTTTGCCATTTTCTAAAACATTTATACTTACTACCAATGGGCTAGTTGGTTTTATTTTAAAACTACTATGATATTCAAGCTGACAGTCTAGATATCACTAGAATTGAATGTGTTGTTCCCAGCTGATGACCCTGGGTTATTCATACTGTAACTAAAATATAAATGAGGAGGGGGTTGTATCTTTGAGTATATTTCTTTTCAGGTGAAAGTCTAATCATTACAGTCCTAACTCATGGTTATGAAATTCTTTTTAAGTACATACACAAATTCTGTTATTCATCACAATATTGAAAGAAACCTTTTTTCTGTTTTCCCTCGGATTTCATAGTTGGAATGGTCTAATTTAGAATGTGATGATGTCAAAGAAACATTTTGTTTCTTGGTTTTTTTTTTCATTTTGTTGTATTTTTAATAATTTTCATTGAGCGTTTTAATGGAGCAGTGATTTTATCTTAAGAGTCTCCTAGTGTATTCCTACTTTCTTAAAACTTAAAGTAGATGTTACCTTGCTTGTTTGGTAGCTTTCTCAATCTCAAGGCAGGTACCAAATATATAAAAATGAATAGTACTTTCATAGTGTAGTAGAATAAGCTTTAAACTTAGCTTCCTTAGACATAGTCGTTGCTTTGTATTTTCAGAGTTCATTAGAAAACACCTAAAAATAGTGTAATCTTAGGGATATAATATTAGAGAATTATATTTACCAACTTCATTTGCTAAAATTGTAAAAACTGAACTTATTCCCATAATCCCCCATAGTCATTCATTGTTCCTTTGCAAGAATGCCATTAGTCCCAAGTGTACGGAAGTGTCAGCATATAAACCAGTTGCTTTATACATCTGCTGCTTCACTTGAAGTGAAATCTTGACAAAAGCTTTACTACTAGATCTCAGAAATTTAGTACCCTAATGTCCACGTGTAATTGTAGCTTGTTGCTTCTAGCACTCTATGCACTTTTAGAAATACCAAAAAATATGGGAATGATTTGATGATGAATAATGAATTAAAATTTAAGACATCAGCAGATCGCTAAACATAGAGTCTTGGTTGAAAACATTTTCCCTGAGAATTAACTAGCCAAATTTTGCTAAAAATTGTTTCAGCATCATGTATTTTTCTACTATATAAAAGGAGTAAAGTCAGTTTTAAGAAATAACACTGGATGCAATTAATGTTTGGAAGAATGGCTCACTTATATATTTGAGTACATCATGATCATTTTTATTTAAGAGCTCTCAGTAATATCTCTACTTTCATTATGTTATAGCCATACTTCCTTATTTTAAAATTCCTACATTTAAGAGCAAGCCTTCAGTAGACTATAAAATAGTTACTCCCCATATCTGAATTCTATTCAGCAGTTAAAATTTTTCCTTTGGTTTGCATAACATTAGAGCATTTTCTTCATATTGCTACTTCATATTGAAAGTTTCTTCTGGGATCCCTGGGTGGCGCAGCGGTTTGGCACCTGCCTTTGGCCCAGGGCGCGATCCTGGAGACCCGGGATCGAATCCCACGTCAGGCTCCCGGTGCATGGAGCCTGCTTCTCCCTCTGCCTATGTCTCTGCCTCTCTCTCTCTCTCTCTCTCTCTCTCTCTCTCTCGCTCTGTGTGTGTGTGTGACTATTGTAAATAAATTAAAAAAAAAAAAGTTTCTTCTGATAGTGCTACTGAATTTTAATAATACTAAAGTTTTGCCTTTAAATGAGGATTTTGAAAATAAGAATGTATGCCTATAAGCAATGTTTCATAAGGGAAGAAAACAGTATGAATTGGTTAGTCTTTTGAGCAAAAGCTTACTGTTTTTATTGAAATTTTTGCATTATTAATTCTTGAGTGTAGTCCAAGGCAGTGATTCTCATCCTTGGCTGTTCATTACAATCACTTTTAAAGCTAACCCACTTTAAAAGTAGTAATAGTAATTAAAGTATTCATACCTGGATCTTATCCCCAAGTATCCTGATTTAACTGTTCTGACATTAAGCAAGTTTATAGATTTGTGGTGGTGATATGATGGCAGTAAAAGTTAACAAATGCAATGCCTTCACTCAAATTCAGAAAATTTACTAACTCAAAAGTGTCACCTTTGTTCAGTGTTTAAAAATTAACTTCTTTTGTAATCCCGTTACCTGGTGAGAAACTGCACTTTTTTTTTTTTTTGTCTTACCTGTTAATCGAACCATTTTATAGCCACATATATAGTTGTGGCTATAAAGTTTTACTTTATAAAGTAAAGCCATAGTTTTACTTTAATTACAGCAAAATTATCACCATAAAATTCCGCTTTTGGCTGTTTGCTGTATATGAAAACCTCATTATAAGCCCAAACTAAGATTTTAAAACAAGGGGTTGGACAGGTTCGTATAAGAGGGAAAAAAATTATTATACATGGCCTAAGGTATGTTTCCTCTAAATCTACATCTTAGAGTTTTTATCATGAATGGATGTTATACTTTGTCAAGTGCTCTTTTTGCATATTGAGATGATCATACAGTTTTTATCCATCATTTTGTGAATGTGGTGGATCACATTGATTTATTTGTGAATGTCCAATCACCCTTGCATTCCTGGAATACATCCCTCTTGATCATGGTGAATAATTTTTTTTTAATGTAATGTTGAATTCAGTTTGCTAATATCTTGAGGATTTTTGCATGTATGGTCATCAGAGATACTGGTCTGTAGTTTTCTTTTTCAGTAGTGTCTTTATCTGGTTTTGGTATCAGGGTAATGCTAGTGTCATTGAGTGAATTTGGAAGGTCTCCCTCTTCTGTTTTTTGGATTATTTCTAGAGAAATAGTTATTAATTTTTTAAATGTTTGGTAGAATTCATCTGTAAAGCCATCTGGTCCTGGCCTTGTTTCTTAGAAGTTTTTTGAATATGGATTCAGTTTCATTGCTAGTAATTGGTCTGTTCAAATTTTCTGTCTCGGGATCCCTGGGTGGCGCAGCGGTTTGGCGCCTGCCTTTGGCCCAGGGCACGATCTTGGAGACCCGGGATCGAATCCCACGTCGGGCTCCCGGTGCATGGACCCTGCTTCTCCCTCTGCCTGTGTCTCTGCCTCTCTCTCTCTGTGTGTGACTATCATAAATAAATAAAAATTTTAAAAAAAAAAAAACAAATTTTCTGTCTCTTACTGATTCAGTTCTATATATCTAGAAATTTATTCCTCTAGGTTGTCCAATTTATTTTATCATTTTTCATAATAATCTCTTAATACTCTGTATGTCTGTAGTGTTGTTATTTCTCCTCTTCTGATTTTGAGGTTTGTGTTTTTTGTTTTTTTTTTTTATGAGTCTGGCTAAAGATTTACCAATTTTATCTTTTCAAAGAACCAACTCCTGATTTCAGTGGTCTGTTCTATTGGGTTTTTAATCTCCATGTATTTATTTCTTTTTTTTTTTTTAAGATTTTATTTATTCATGGCAGAGAGAGAGAGAAGTAGGCTTCATGCAGGGAACCCAATGTGGGACTTGATCCCCGGTCTCCAGGATCACACCCCAGGCTGAAGGCGGCGCTAAACTGCTGAGCCACCAGCAAATACATGCCCTCCATGTATTTATTTCTGATCCAGTCTGTATTATTTCTTTCCTGTTACTGTCTTTGGGCTTTATTTCTTATTTTTCTATCTCCTTTAGGTTTAAGGTTAAGTTGTTTGAGATTTTTCTTGTTTCTTGAGGTAGGCCTATATTGTTGTGTTCTTCCCTCTTATAACGTTTTTTGCCATATCCCCAAAATTTTGGATCGTTGTGTTTTCATTTTCACTTGTCTCCATTTATCTTTTGATATACTCTTTGATTTCTTAGTTGACCCATTCTTTGTGTAGTAGCATGTTATTTAGCCTCCATGTATTTGTGTTCTTTCCACATTTTTTCTTGAGTGATTTTCATACCATTGTGGTCAGAAAAGATGCATGATATATCAGTCTTTTTTAATTTATTTGGACTTGCTTGTGGCTTAACATGTGATCGTTTCTGGAGGATGTTCCATCCGCACTTGAAAAGAATGTGTAGCTCCTGGGTGGCTTAGTCAGTTAAGCATCTGACTTTGATTTTGGCTCAGGTGGTGATCTCAAGGTCATGGGAATCGGTCCCACATTGGGTTCAGCACCTGGCACAGAATCTGCTTGAAATTTTGTCTCTTATTCTCCCTCTGCCCCTCCCCTTCATGCTCTCTCAAAAAAAATAAAATTTCTAAATTAAAAAAAATAGAATGTATATTCCTCTATGTTTGCATGGAATGTTCTGAAAACATCTATTAGGCCCATGTGGTCTAATGTGTCATTCATAGCTACTGTTTCCTTGTTAACTTTTTTTTTTTAAAGATTTTATTTATTTATTCATGAGAGGCACAGAGAGAGAGGCAGAGACACAGGTAGAGTGAGAAGCAGGTTCCATGCTGGGAATCCAACATGGGACTCGATCCCGGGTCTCCAGGATCACGCCCTGGACTGAAGGTGGCGCTAAACTGCTGAGCCACCCACCCGCGCTGCCCCCTTGTTGACTTTCTACCTGGCTAATGTATACATTGATACAAGTGGGGTGTTAAAGTTCCCTACTATAATTGTATTACTGTCAGTTTCTTCCTTTATGTCTGCTAATAATTGCTTTTTTAGGGACATCTGGGTGACTCAGTTAAGTGTCTGCCTTTGGCTCAGGTCATGATACCCAGGGTCCTGGGACTGAGTCCTACATTGGAATCCCTGCTCAGTGGAAAGTCTGCCGGTCATGCTGTCTGTCTGTCTCTCTCTCTCTCTCTCTTTCTCTCAAATAAATAATAAATATTTTAAAAAGAATTGCTTTATGGACTTAGGTGCTTCTATGTTGGGTGCATAGATATTAACAATTTTTATATCTTCTTGTTGGAAATAACAAGTGTTGGCAGATATATGGAGGAAAAGAACCCTCATGCTCTGTTGATGGGAATGCAGATTGGTGTAGCCACTGTGGAAAACAGTATGAAGTTTCCCCCAAAATTAAAAATAGAATTACCATATGATCCAGTGATCTCACTACTATTTACCCAAAGAAAATAAAAACACTAACTCACAGAGGCATATGCACTCCTGTATTTATTACAGCATTACCAGATATGGAAGCAACCCCAGTGTCCATTGTTAGGTGAATGGGTAAAGATGTATATGTATATGCATACACCCAAAGTGGAATAACTCAACCATAAAAAAGAAATCTTGCCGTTTACTACAATATTGATGGATCTGGAGGATATAATGCTAAGTGAAATAAGTTAAAGATAAATGCCATATTATTTCACTCCTGTAGAATTTAAGAAAGAAAATGAATGAACAAAGAAAAAAGACAAACAGGCTCAAATACAGAGAACAAACTGATATTTGTTGGCTGAAATAAAGGGAATGGCTAAAATAGATAAAGGGGAGTAACAGTACACTTATCTTGAGCACTGAATGTGTAGAATCAATGAATCACTATGTTGTACACCTGAAACGAATATGATACTGTTAATTATACTTCAATTATAAAAACCACTTATTTTTAAATGAGGTGGAAATTAAGGAATTCAGAAGTCATTGTTTACTAATAAGGCAAATCAGTTATGAGCTGAAGCAGTTAGATGTTTTTGCTTTCTACCAGGAGGATGGTTTAGAAAGTTTAGGAAAATCTATTAATCATAACTTATGTGGAAATCGGTATGGACTCCTAAGGGGGAAAAGAATGCCATTTTTCATATCATTTGTATATTTTTCTCAATATGTCCGTGTGTTTCCACTTAAATTATTTGGGTTAGTATAATATAATGGAATAAGGACCTACTAGTGCCTGGAGTTAGATTGTCTATACAAATGAGCTCCTGTGAGGCATACAAAAAAGAGGCCTACCAATTTGGTATTAAAAAAATAATAATAAGCTTGCTGTATAAAAGTTACATAGTTTTTTTATTTCTTTTCCATTGAGTAGTTTTCTGCAAATGTTGAAGGTCAGCATTTTTTCTATGGCAATGATGTTACTTTAAAAAGACCAAATGCTAAGGGGAAGAGTCAAGGAATTACAAGTGTAACATTTTTTAATTCTTTCATACTTTATACCCTAGAGAATTCCTATTAAAAACAGTACATATTTTCTTTCTTATGTGAATTTGATGCCAAAGATGCTTATCAGTATAAGTCACCGAAAATTTATCATAATTTGTAGTTAAATTATTTACGAGGAATAACCAATGTTTTTCTATGAACACCACAAACTCGTAAGTAAAATGCCAACTAGTTACTCAAATTAATGCTTTGAGAATTTGACATTAATAATCTTAGGCAGCTCTGAGATAAATTTTCATTTTCTTTATCCTAGACTGAAATTAAGCACAATGTACTCTACAAGTATGTCAAAGGAACTTGAAATATTTTTAAAGTTATGTAATGAAAAAAGAGGTATTTAATTCTGTTAAATGAATAATTCTCTCCATTCAGCAAACATACATTGAGAAGCTTTGTCTACTTCCAGGGGTAGTTATGATAAATAAGACATTTCCTTTCCACTGTTAAGTTACATAATATTTATAGTACATTATAGGAACAAAATTCTGCGGAAAGTACCTGAACTGGGTAGGAAATCAACAAAAGTTTTGATTGTCCCATCTGAGCTGCCTATTTATTAAAAAATACGTTTTTAGGATTTTTTTTTATAAATTTATTTTTTATTGGTGTTCAATTTGCCAACATATAGAATAACACCCAGCTCATCCCATCAAGTGCCCACCTCAGGGCCCGTCACCCAGTCACCCCCACCTCCCACCCACCTCCCCTTCCACCACCCCTAGTTCGTTTCCCAGAGTTAAGAGTCTTTCATGTTCTGTCTCCCTTTCTGATATTTCCCATTCATTTTTTCTCCTTTCCCCTTTATTCCCTTTCACTATTTTTTTATATTCCCCGAATGAATGAGACCATACAATGTTTGTCCTTCTCCGATTGACTTACTTCACTCAGCATAATACCCTCCAGTTCCATCCACGTCGAAGCAAACGGTGGGTATTTGTCGTTTCTAATGGCTGAGTAATATTCCATTGTATACATAGACCACATCTTCTTTATCCATTCATCTTTCGATGGACACCGACGCTCCTTCCACAGTTTGGCTATTGTGGACATTGCTGCTATAAACATTGGGGTGCAGGTGTCCCGGCGTTTCACTGCATCTGTATCTTTGGGGTAAATCCCCAGCAGTGCAATTGCTGGGTCGTAGGGCAGATCTATTTTTAACTCTTTGAGGAACCTCCACACAGTTTTCCAGAGTGGCTGCACCAGTTCACATTCCCACCAACAGTGCAGGAGGATTCCCCTTTCTCCACATCCTCTCCAACATTTGTGGTTTCCTGCCTTGTTAATTTTCCCCATTCTCACTGGTGTGAGGTGGTATTTCATTGTGGTTTTGATTTGTATTTCCCTGATGGCAAGTGATGCGGAGCATTTCCTCATGTGCTTGTTGGCATTGTCTGTGTCTTCCTCTGTGAGATTTCTGTTCATGTCTTTTGCCCATTTCATGATTGGATTGTTTGTTTCTTTGCTGTTGAGTTTAATAAGTTCTTTATAGATCTTGGAAACTAGCCCTTTATCTGATACGTCATTTGCAAATACCCTTTCCCATTCTGTAGGTTGTCTTTGAGTTTTGTTGACGATATCTTTTACTTTGCAAAAGCTTCTTTATCTTGATGAAGTCCCAATAGTTCATTTTTGCTTTTGTTTCTCTTGACTTCATGGATGAATCTTACAAGAAGTTACTGTGGCCAAGTTCATAAAGGGTTGCCTGTGTTCTCCTACTCTAGGATTTTGATGGAATCTTGTCTCACATTAAGATCTTTCATCCATTTTGAGTTTATCTTTTTTTTTTTTTTTTTTTTTTTGAGTTTATCTTTGTGTATGGTGCAAGAGAGTGGTCTAGTTTCTCTTCTGCATGTGAATGTCCAATTTTTCCAGCACCATTTATTGAAGAGACTATCTTTTTTCCAGTGGATAGTTTTTCCTCCTTTGTCGAATATTAGGATTTTTAACTCCTTTTCTGGTGCAGAAAAATGCTTTCCATGAATGCATTACAAGTATGCTAGGATATGGAATCCTTCAGTGCTTGTGACAGCCAAATGGGGACTGGGGTACGCAGAGCACACCAAGCTAGTCATCTCCAGTTATAAACCATCTTCTCTTACCCCAGTGCTCCGTGAAGTTGTTAACCATTTCCACGTGTCATGATACAGAGAATATTGTGAAATAGTGGTATAGAGAAATGCTATTATGTAAAGTAATGGAATCTCCACTTAAAATTCCCAAGGGATCACAAACTTGCAAATAAAAGATAAATCTAATATCCAATTTTAATATGGCCTTACTAATTTTTAAATTTCTTAATTCTGGTAATATATACATAACATAAGATTCACCATTTTAACTAACTTCAAGTGTGCATGTATCTCCAGAACTTTTTCATCTTCCTAAACTGAAACCCCATTCTCAATAGCTCCTGTTCTTCTTCCCCCAGCCTATGGCAACCACCATTCTACTTTCTGTTTCTCAATCTGACTGCTCTAAGTACTGCATAAAAGTGGAATCATACAATATTTATCCTTTTGTAACTGCTTTAGTTAGCTTACTGTCTGTAAGGTTCATCCATGTTATAGCAGGTGTTATAATTTTCTCTAAGACAATATTTCATCATAGGTATATACCACATTTTGTTTATCCATTCATCTGTGAATAGACATTTGGGTTGCTTCTAACTTCTGGCTAGAAGTGGGAATTGCTGAATCATATAATTCTATTTTTAATTTTTTAAGGAACCACCATTTTATTTTCCCTAGTGGCTGTCCATTTTACATTATCAACAGCAGTGCCCAAGAGTTCTAATCTTTCCACATCCCCACCACCACTTTGCTGCATTTGTGTTGTTTTTAATAACAGGCATCCTACCTAGTGTGGAATGGTAGTTCATTGTGGTTTTGATTTGCATTTCCCTAATGATTAGTGATGGTGAACATCTTTTTGTGACCTCTTTGGTAATATGGCCTGATATTTTTAAAGATATTCTGGAAGCTTGTCTAACAAGATTGACTAAATCTTCAGAAGTAACTTACTGCATAAAATCAGATCAACCTAATATCAAATTATTATGCTGCAGAGAATCTTTGGAGATATCAGAGCTCTTCATCTGAAATCCATCAGTGGTTTCAGAGAGTCCATGAATAGTCTCAATTAAAGCAAAAATTCATCAGATTCTCAAAAGTACCTGTGACCCTCAAAAATTTCACAACTATTGATCTAGCTCAGGATCTCCAAAATGTTTTTAAAAAATCCATTATCTCTTGGATAAAGTAAATTTCTAATTTCTACTCTTTTTTATATTTCCAAAATGTTTAAAATAATCATAGTACATAGTGCATTGATATTTATGCTATTTTAGAACTTAAAAAGTAAAATCCATCTTTAGCTTTTGGACCTACAGTAAAAAAGTGTAAAAGCTAACAAGAAATAAAATGGATACAGTATGTTATTAGAATTGCCTGCCATTTCTTAGAGCCTTAGGATCCCCATGTTACTGCAAAAAAAATGGGCAGGCTCTACAGCTGGAAAAAAAGTGATGTTTACCATCGAATCCATTTCAGCTGAATTCATTGCAATAAAATATTTGCATTGGAGTTTTTTATAATAAGTTTTTACTCTGAAAGAGATTGTGTAGGTTCTAAATAGCTAGAACAGTAATATTTATCATTTAATTCATTTCAAGTGAATTTCATTAAAGGAAAATATTTGCATTTAAATTCTTTCTAACGAGGGGCATCTAGGTCGCTCAATCAGTTAAGCATCCATGCTTGGTTTGGCTCAGGTATTGATCTCATGGTTCATAAAATAGAGCCCCATCTAGGGTCCCTCTCTCCCTTCCCTCTGAGGGTACATATGCATTCTTGCTCTTTCTAAGTAAATCTTTAACAAAAATTCTTTCTAATGAGATTTTACTGGTTTTCTAGTATCTTTACGTACTGTATATTATAATTACTTTTTAAAGGTGTTGGGGTTTTGTTTTAAAACAGTGATTGCTTAATTTTAACAGCAACCAGGAAGAATTCTCAAGTATCTATGTTCGATAGATGAATACAAAGCTATCTTCAGTCTAGCATTCTAAAACTCTACCAGTTCAAATCATGGTCAATTCAACACATTTCCTTCAGTCTTTTTCCAAGTAGGGCTTAAATTCCTCAATCATTTAATATCCTTGGGTCTCTGTCTCCTCTTCAGTCGGCCTAGAACTACATAGTTCTCTCCAACTCCTAACATTAGACTCTATGTTTAATAGTTATGCTGTGCAATAACTATATTTTAAAAATTATAACAGGGAGCATCTGGGTGGCTCAGTTGATTAAGCTTCCAGCTCTTGATTTCAGCTCAGGTCATGATCTCAGGGTCACAAGATCAATCCCAACATCAGGCTCCATGCTCAGTGCAGAGTCTGCTTGAAAGATTCTCACTTTCCCTCCTGCTTGTGCTCTCTGTTTCCAAAATAAATGAAATCTTAAAAATAAAGATTATACCAGTTTTTTAGATTCTTGTTTTTTTCCTTTTGCAGCTTTATGCAGGTGCTATTCTTGAAGTTTGTGGATGAAAATTGGGGAGGTTCCCTCAAGTCCAAGGTATGTAAAATCATCTCCAGTAAACTCTCACTGTAATAACTTAAAATGAACATTTTACAAGAATAATTTCATTAAATATTCCCAAGAATTAGAATTTTTAGGATTATAACTTTCTCAATTTTCCAATTTTTGGAAAAATACACAATTTTTGTGTATTTTTCCACATTTATTTTCATGGAGGTAGAGTTTTATAGTAATTGTTGAATACAAGGTTACTTGCAGCAGGCATAATACCTGATACAACACATGATGAAGTGGTTATTTCCTTAGGAGAGCCTTTGTTTTACCAGATGTAAGTGTAATCTCTTTAATATACTATTCTATCTTAAATGTAACTTGATTCATATAAAAACCTCATAAGGAACAACTGGAGTGAGATAAGACCTATATACAAAATGACTTAATGTCAAGAGATAATTAATTACCATAGAACTTGAGGTGCAGAGGAGAAGCAGTCATCCGTGTAAGTTGTCACAGGAAATTTTAAGGATAAATATATGAAAGGATAATTGTACAAATATATTCTTTTGGTTGATATCAAATAGTAATGGAGCTTTGCATCTCCAGAAGACTTGGATTAAGACTTTTCTATTCTGTCCTGGCATGTCATTTGAAAATCAGTTTTGTAAAGCTGAAATAGTATAAAGGTAATGTTTGTTTGTTTGTTTGTTTTCCCTGAAATACGTAAGTGCTCTATTTATATACCTTATTTTTACTTCTGATTTCCTCATGGTTTCTCACCTTGTTTACTTAATGGCAAGAGAATTTCTTACTCCTCTTATAAAAGTGTACCATCTTTCCTATTTCCACAAATGGCAATATCAACAAGCAAAAGCATAAAGTACAAGAATCATGACTGTCCTTTATTTAACACTTCATACCCAAGTAGGCACCAAATGGTATCTCTTCCTTTCCTAAAGAACTTTCAAATCTTACTTCCTCAGCCTTCTCTGTGATTTTAATCTAGCCTTTGGCATCTTTCTCCAGAGGATTACTTGTTATCTGGTCGAGGTATCTCTATTCCCTTTTCCTTCTTTTGTTGTATCCTCTATACAACTACCAAAAAAGGTAAAAAACTAATGAATGAGACTACTTAGCAAAACTCCAATGTAGCTTCATAACCTTAGGTATCACTGGTATGAGAAATTGGTATGAGTAGTAAAAATCTGCTATCTCAGTTCTACATTATTTTAAAACTTTTTTCTGCCTTCATAGGTATAGGATTCTTTTTTCTTAAGGTTCATTCATTCATTCGGGAGAGCAGAGACACAGGCAGAAGGAGAAGCAGGCTCCATGCAGGGAGCCTGATGTGGGACTCGATCCCACATCTCGGGATCCCACCCTGAGCTGAAGGCAGCCGCTCAACCACTGAGCCACCCAGGCGTCCTGGTATATGATTCTAAAAAGGAACTGGCAAACTATGGCCTGAGGTCCATAGTCTAGACTGCTGTAGTAAGTACAGTTTTACTAGAACAAAGCCCATGTTCATTTAAAAATAGTCTATAGCTGCTTCTATACTACAAAAGTAGAGTTCAATAGTTGTAGCATCTATCTTTGTTGCCTGTAAAGTTAGAAATTTTTATTACCTAGCCTTTCACAGAAAAGTTTGCTTAGATCTACAAAATTAGGGAAAACTTTTTTTTTTTTTTTTTGAAGATGCCCAACCACTGAGCCACCCAGGCATCCCCCCAAAAAGGGACTATCCAGAACTAGAACTCTGCCAAATGCGGGGAGAGCTGCTGGCACTCTCTCCAGGTTGGAGGAGCTGGGTGAGTGCCATGGTTTATGTTTTCCCTCTACCTTGAAAAATTGGATGGGAGGGTCCAGATACCCTAACCAGCCTGTTGCTTCAGTAAGTCCTGGGTCCCTAGCCCACACCAGCCCCAACCACCCCAAAAAAGCAGCTCTAACACATTGCACATCAGGACACCCCTGGTCAGTGCTCACTATAGATCCAGTAGTTGTGCCAATGTGACACAAACACTGGCTTTCTAGGACGGCCCTGGCACAAAGCACACTGGGGCCTCCTGGCTCTCACCTGGTTCAGCTTTATTTTTTTATTTTTTAAAGATTTCATTTATTTATTCATGAGCGCATGCGAGAGAGAGACAGAGAGAGAGAGAGAGAGAGAGGAGCAGAGACACAGGCAGAAGGAGAAGCAGGCTCCATGCAGGGAGCCCGATGTCCCCAGGTCCCCAGGATCACGCCCTGAGCCAAAGGCAGACGCTGAACCTCTGAACCACCCAGGTGTCCCTGGTTCAGCTTTATAAGACATGCTTCTAAACAACCAATGGGTCAACGAAGAAATCGAGGAAATTAAAAAAAAAAAAAAATACATGAAGACAAATGAAAATGAAAACTGACCTGTAAATAAAACAAGAAAAGTTTCAATATAACCTTACACTTAAACTAGAAAAATAACAAACAAAACCCAAGGTTAGTAGAAGAATAAATATTAGAGCAAGAGTAAATAGAGACTAAAAATACAGTATAAAAGATCAATGAAACTGAGTTGGATCTTTGAAAAAAATAATCAAAATTCATAAGCCTTTAGCTACACGTATCAAGAAAAAGAGGACTCCAAATCAGAAACGAGAGTAGAAGTAACAACCAAAACCACAGAAAACCGAAGTATTTTAGGAGACTACTATGAAAAACATACGTCAACAAACCGGACAACCTGCAAGAAATGGATAATGTCCTAGAAACACACAAAACTGAATCAGGAAATAAAACAGAAAACCTGAACAGAATAACTCCTAAAGGAATTGATCTAGTAATCAAAAAACTTCAACAAACAAGATTGACAGCAGATGGATTCTACCAAGTATTTCGAGATTTCATATTCTCAAACTATTCCAAAAAAGAGAAGAAAAGCTTATGAATACATTCCACTAGGCCAGTGTTACCCTAATACCACAAAAAGGAAATTATAGGTATCTCTGATTAACATTGATGCAAAAATCCTCAACATATTATTCAATCAACAATAAAGGGATCATTGACCACAGTCAAGTGGGATTTATTCTAGTGACGCAAAGAAGGTTCAATAGTTGCACATCATTCACTTTGACATACTACATTACTGAGAGAAAGGATAAAAACTAAATGATCAGCTCAACAGATATAGAAAAAACTCTCAACAGGGATTCTTGGGTGGCTCAGCGGTTGGGCATCTGCCTTTGGCTCAGGACATAATCCCGGAGTTCCGGGATTGAGTTCCACATCGGGCTACTATTGGAGCCTGCTTCTCCTCCCTCTGCCTATGTCTCTGCTTCTATGTCTGTCATGAATAAATAAATAAAATCTTAAAAAAGAAAACCAAAAATAAAAACCTCTCAACAAAGAGAGACACAGAGAGATGGGCAGAGACAGAGGCAGGGGGAGAAGCAGGCTTTATGTAGGGAGCCCGATGTGGGACTCGATCCCCGGACTGTGGGATCACAACTTGAGCCAAAGGCAGATGCCCCACCGCTGAGCCACCCAGGTGTCCTGGTATATGTAATTATTGTAAAAAGTGACAACTGTCCTTCATGTACTATTCCACAGTATCTTTAAGATAATGAGTCTAAAAGTGGGAATATAAAAAGTGCTATACTTAAAATACACCAGTTTCTTATGGACTCAGAAACACTGGCATTATACATAATTATACTGAATACGGTTATGCATTACAGAAATAATTATTTTCACTCAAAAAAACCCTATTATTTATATGTAGAGTTAAAATCCAATTGTTTTCAAAAAGAAAAAAACAGTATAACTACATGTACCCAAAGTACAATATTTAACTATGCCTATGAAATATATATAATTAAGTTCCACTACAAGGACTGATAAACTCCACTCAAGTTTTTTGAAGACTGAACTTCCAACTGTAGAAATTACCAAAGACATAATAAAATCTGGTATCATGAATAAGGTTAATTGTGGTATCAAAGCTACTCTTAACATCATGAAAATCAAAGTCACAAAAAAATATTAAAATAAGTCAGTAATATGAACAATAAAATTGAAAACAATTTCTAGGATTAAGAGTGATCAAACTATCATTGAGAGAATGGATATAAAAACCAAAAGCAACTATGGTACAATTTAGAGTGTGGTGAAGAAGAAGAAAAAAATTCAGCACAAGGAACTAGATATATTCTGTACTATATCAGAATGTGTTTATTCTGACAAAGAATGTATTTTGTATTTAATTAGATGTGTATCTGCTTTGGGCTTCATATAAAATGTCCCCAAGCCAAGCTATTATTCTAATACATTTGTGCCAAAAAGAACAATATATTATTATAAATAATTCTAGGTCAGCAATAAAGGGCATGTGTGAATAAAGGTAATTTTTGTAAGATACTAAATCCAAAAATTCCAAAAAAGACTTTTGCCAGTAGACATATTTGGTTTCTGTGCCCCTTATTTAAAATCCTCTATAGTTCCCCATCACGGGGCAGCCTGGGTGGCTCAGCAGTTTAGCACCACCTTCAGCTCAGGGCCTGATCCTGGAGACCCGGGATCAAGTCCCATGTCAGGCTCCCTGCATGGAGACTGCTTCTCCCTCTGCCTGTGTCTCGGTCTCTCTCATTCTCTCTCTCTCTCTCTCTGTGTCTCTCATTAATAAATAAATAAAATCTTTAGAATATATATGTATAGTTCCCCATCACGTACAGTATAAACATCAAACTCAGTAGCTTCCCATACAAGACCCATCACAACATGCTTTCTCATTTCTTGTTCACATCTCTAGTTCACATGCACAACTGTCTGCATTTCTTGGAGCTCTGACCTCTAAGGCTTTGCACATATTGCATGTTCCTCCTGACTTACGCCCCTTCCAGTTCTTGTGGCATGCTGCTATTCATTCAAAATTTAGTTGAGGCATTCTTCTTTGTGGCCTTTAGACAGAATATTTCACCTTTATATTCCACACTTGCCACAAAATATTATGTATTTATTTGCTTTGTTGGTCTTTTGCCTCTACCAAACTAGGAACTCCTTAAAGCCTAGAATTTTAAAAAAAAATTTTCCATCAATATACCCAGAATCTACCTAAACACCACTCCTTGTGTTAAGTGGAATTCAAGGGACATCTGCATGGCTCAGTGGTTGGGCATCTGCCTTCGGCCCAGGGCGTGATCCTAGAGTCCCAAAATCAAGTCCCATATCGGGCTTCTTGCATGGAGCCTGCTTCTCTCTCTGCCTCTCTTTCTCTGTCTCTCTTTTGCTCTCATGAGTAAATCTTTTTATAAAAAGGAGGAAAATTCAAATATTTATTGAATGGATGAGTAGATTTACAAAATTTATCGAATTCAAGGTTCCCCCACTTGTGACAAATGGAAATCAAGTGAAAAGCCTGTGTTTACATTGGTTAATATATCCCTGGTGAACTTATAAACATTTTTTTCCCTGACTTCATCATTCTGCACTAAGTCGTGTTTTTAGTTTGTCTTGTCTTCATTATCGTACCTCTGGTTTCCTTAGATTCTTTCAGTTTTTTAAGTTACTCTTCTCTGAATGTTTTCAAGTGCTTTTAAATGGTCTTGTTGGGAAGACCCAAATGACTCCTAATTCTACACTCCAAATGGTTTGTATACAATAGTAAATTTTTATTTTGGGTGTACTCTCCTAAGTACCCAGAAGCTTTCTTGAGCATAGTTGAGAATTCAGTTCTATTGTATTGTTGTTTCTGGGTATGACATTTTTATTTAGACTATATTCCGATTCAGATGGTTATTTTTATCAACAGGAAACCATCTAATTGTCATCTTATAATTTTATGTGATAGTTCACAAGTCTTAACCATACTTGTTATAAGCCCTTATAATCAAATTAAGTCTTAAAATGTAGAGCACCTTTTATGACTACTGATGCGATCAAAGGTTTATCATTACACTTAGCCAAGTATATTGTCTTTTTTCATTTGTATTTTCACTTGTTTATTCTGGAAATAAATTCAAACATTTTTCTTTAACTTCAAGACCTACCTATCCTTTCTATTATCCCATCTCCAATTTTATCCTCTTTTTGTAACTAGGAGGATAGATTTTAGTATTGTTTTTAGTTAACTCTGAAGAGTCTGAATTATAAGAGTTCTACAAGTTTGAGTAATATGTATAGCAAAACCAAGCTCCTCTCCAGCGTTGCTGTGTAAATGACATGCTGATAAGAATCCAGTGAAAAGTTGAAACATTCCCTGTGTTTTCTAATCTTCTGTATATTTGAACATTTTCTGGAAATGCAATGACTGGATTTCTTTAGGAATCTTCAAACTGATGTTATTGAGCTAATTTTAAAATAGAAAATAAGTTACTGCGAAGTCTTCTTGCAAGTTTTATACTCTTGTATAGCCTGTCTTAGTGCCTTGTGTACATAAAAGCCCCCCAAGTATCTGTTAAAAGATTAATTCGCAGCTTATAAAATGTCATTAAGCTACTTACTACAGGGTATTTTAACAGATACTCCCCTCATTCAAAATTAGTAGGCTTTATAGATCTATGTTTAGCAGAACAGAGCAAAAAACTGACGGAAACAGTCATTAGTGACTCATACTAAATTTAAATTTGTTTATTTCAGCCTATTAAAAATCTGTTGAATTAAAAATTATTAAATGTAAAAAAAAAAATTAAAAATTATTAAATGTGCTAGGCTCTATTGGAAACAAAATATGTAAGAACAGTTCTTTCCCTAGATAAGTTTCTTATGCAGAAGTGTCCTGTGTTTTGCAAAGGTGTACATACAGCATTTCCCAAAGGGATGCTATAAAATGCAACAAGATATCATGAGATTGCAGACTTCTGTCGAGAAGAAATTCTAACAAGCAGACTGACCATCAGTTTTACTTTGAACTAAATTCTGCAGGGGAAATATAGATAGGATATCTGAATCTCTTCAACAAGTTCTGAACCTTAAAAACTGTTTACTACTGGTCAGCTCGGATGGCTCAGCGGTTTAGCGCCACCTTCAGTCCAGGGAGTGATCCTGGAGACCCGGGATCGAGTCCCAGGTCGGGCTTCCTGTGAAGCCTGCTTCTCCCCTGCCTGTGTTTCTGCCTCTCTCTCTCTATATGTCTCTATGAATAAACAAAGTCTTTAATTTAAAACAAAAACAAAAACTACTTACTACTGTTTTACTGTCCTAAATGCAGGTATATAAAGACCTTTGTAATAAAACATGTCAGTAATGCTATTGCTAGTTTAATTGTAAGTTTAAAAAATAAGTTCTCAGAAACCTGTAAACCATAAAATCTAAGAACTATCGAGTATCAATATGAAATATCTATTATTTTTAGAAAAATGTTCTAAATTCAACATCATTACTTAAAAAATTGGTAAAATACAGATCAACAACCCAAAAAAGGGAAAACATTTGTTTAAAATTTCCCCAAATCCTATGCTCCAAATATAACCCCTTATTAAAATTAAAATAATAGTTAACATTTTTTAAGGGTTATAAGATTCATGAATAAATTAAAAATTTTTATAACAACCATAAGAAAAACTGATCCCAGACTTGCCTTTTATGAGTTTGCTTCTATGTCACTAAATAGATTAATTTTTAATGATTGGAAGCATTCTATAGTGTGGTCCATGTTCATTTATTTAACCTGTAGCTTCTTATACATATGGATTTTTTTTCCACATTTCTAGGTGTGGTTAGTAGTAGTTTATATATCTTTTGCAGTATGTTGTATGGTTATTTCCTCAATACAGAAATGCCTACCAGTAGACTTTCCGATTTAAAGAATATATACGTTTTAGGACTTTGGGTTCATTTTGATAAATACCTCTCTGGAAATATGTGTCTATTTCTCCCGCAAATAACCCCCCAAGAAAATCCCTCTCTCCACCCCCCAACCTTAAATAATTCTTTTTAACTTTTGGCACCCTGAGTGAGGGTACCTCATTGTTTTGACATTTGATTTCCAGTGAGGATGAACATTTATTTCAAATGTTCATTGACCATTTGTATATGTGTACATTAGTCCATTCATTTCTCCACCTAATGTATATTTCTTATGAATTTCTTATTTACTTCTATACATTATGTTAGAGATTATTCTCCCCAGTATATCATTTTTACTTTTAATTTTGTTTCTAGTAGTGTTTAACTGTCCTGAAGTTTTCATTTTTGTATAGGCATATCAATAAAGCATTTCCTGTACGGTCATGGTTAGGAAGAGTTTTATATTCCATATTCAAGTTGTTTTTGTTAACCTGTCTGTAATACTTATCACAGCTGAAATTATTAATGTGATTATTGACTTAGCATCTCTCTCCCTCACCATACTGTAAACTCTATAAGAGCAAGAATCATGTTTTGTATTGCTTTATTTCTGCTATCTGGCATTCAGTTAGATCTACAATAAATATTTGTTGAATGAATTGAAATCTTATATCTGAATGACAAGCTTTCTCTAGTGTGTTAAATAACTCACATACACACACACACACACACACACACACATTCTCTCCTTCCCTCTCTGATTTGATAATTTTAATCTCTTTGGATTTCCTAATCTGTTTTATCCTGGTATCAGTATCACATTATCTATTAACAAATTCTTCTCCCATATTTCACTTTTTTCTAAACTACCCAGACTTCTTAAACATTTATTCTTCTAGAGCTTTACTACCATTTTCCCAAGGCCTCAGGACCCCTTTAGAATTTGGGATTTTATTAGTGTCAAACAATTAACATCTTAAAATATTATTCTCATTGAATAGTATAAAATGCCTTTACATTTATTTATATGGTTGAATTTCCTTCATATATATATATATATATATATGATCACATGTTTTATTGAGTGTATCTGTACCTTTTGTATTAATCTTTGTGGCTAGCTTGAGTTTGGAAGTGAATAACTGGAATCTTTTTTTCTTAAGCTTTTGTCAGGAGTGACAAACCCAAACTATTCAGAGGACTACAAATCAAGGTAAGAGGATTTTAATGGGATTCTTTTTTTTTTTTTTTTTTTTTCAGTTTTTTAATTAAAATATTTCAAGTTTTTTTTTAATACCTTAGAACAATTTTAGGTATACAGAAAAATTGATCCAAAAGTAGGCTACTTCCATATATACCCCCTCACTACTCCTATCTCCCCACCAAGTTTCCCTTATTAATATCTTGCATTTATGTGGTACAATTAATGAACCAATATTGGTACATTAACTAAATTCCATGGTTTGCGTTAGGACTTTTTTGTATCCTACAGTTCTAGTTTTGCCAAATGTGTATGATAGCACATATGCGCCATTTTTGTATCTTCCAAAATAGTTTCATTGCCTTACAAGTCTCCTGTGCTTTACCTCTTCATACCTCTTCTTGACCCACCCCTTACCCCAAACCCCTGGCAACCACTGATCTTACTGTCTCTGTAGTTTTACCTTTTGCAGAAGGTCATGTGGTTGGAATCATACAGTATGTAGCCTTTTCAGATTGACTTCTTGGACTTAGCAATATGCAATTAAGGTTCTTCCCATATCTTCCTGTAGCTTTCTTGTTAACACTAAATAGTATGAAGATTCTATTGTACCACGGTTTTTATATTCACCTATGGAAGGACATCTTGGTCGCTTCCAGTTTTTGGCAATTATGAGTAAAGCTACCGTATACATTTTTGTATAGACATAAGTTTTCAGTTTAACCGTAATTACCTAGAAGTGCAGTCGCTAGATTATAGAATCAGATTGTTTAGCTTTGTAAGAAATTCCCAATCTGTCTTCTAAATTGGCTGTATCATGTTGTGTTCCCCACTAGTTATGAGAGTTTCTATGGTTCCATGTCCTCACCAACATTAAGTATTGTTAATAGAATGGCTAAAATGCCAAGCACTAAGTACACTATGTACTTATCTTGTTATTTCAATTTGCAATTCCCTAATTGAGCATCTTTTCATTATTCTATTTGCCATCTGTAGATCTTCCTTTAGGTATCTGTTCTTTAGCCCACTTTTTAAATTTTTAATTGTGACAAATTCATAATATTAAATTTACCATCTTAACTATTTTTAAACATACAGCTCAGTTCACATTGTTGTGAAATAGATCTCTAAAATTTTTTCATCTTGCAAAACAAACTCTATACTCATTAAACACTAATTCCCCTATTCTCCTCCCAGCCCTTGGACTAACCACCCCTCTGCTCTGTTTCTGTGATTTTCACTATTTTTAGAGACTTCATATGAGTTGAACCATGCAGTATTCATCTTTTCATAGCTGGCTTACTCAGCATAATGTCCCCAAGGTTCATCAATATTGAAGCATGTGACAGGGTGCTTTTTCGGCATCTACTGATATTTTTCTTATTTAGCCTATTGGTGGGAATATATAACAAGAATTGATTTTCAAAATGTTGCACGAGGCTTGTATACCTGGAATAAATCCAAATTGGTCATGGCATGTAATTCCTTCATACATGGTTAGGTTTGATAATATTTTGTGGAAGATTTTTATAGCTATGTTCTATGTAAATTTTTATCTTTTGTGGACTAAAGTGAGTTTTTGAATCGTCAACTCTTTACAAACTATTTTAAGATAATCTAACCAGAAGTGGTTAAGTTAGTAATGGTATTGATTCATTACAAACGGGTTGAGAATATACCAAATGCTAATCACATCAGAGTTGGTCTTCACAACCTGAAGAGAGAACTGAACTGAAGAGAACTGAAGCGTAAATTGTTGAAGGCAGCTCTCAGAACCTCTTTCATCATCACTACTATATTTTTGGTTATGTTCTAATTAATTTAGCATTGAAGATTGATTTTTAATGAATTGGGATAGTGTTTAGTGTTTGTTGATCATGTTGGTCACATTTAGCCAGAATTAGAATTTCTCGATTCTCTGTCAGAATATTAGGGTCAACTAGTGGGTCTGAAGTTTCAGAATTCCCCCTAATCCTAAACTAATTCTCATCACAACAATGAATTACAACAAAAAAAGAACTGAATTTCTTAAAGAATTTTAAAATTCACTACAGAATTTTGATAATTGGTGTGCACAGCCTATTTCTACATTAATCTTAGTCATTCTAATTTTGTACTTGTCTGCCTCCATTAGGTTTGAAGCTCATGTAGAGTTTGAGTGCTGTAATAAGTATTTGTTATATTCAATAATCTTAAATCTCAAACCATCTTGGTACCAACAGGTGTTTTTCTTTTTAGAGGTAAATGTAATTTTTTAATTCTCATTTTTTTGAAATTCTGTAAGAGATAATTATCTACAAGCCTTTTTTATTACCATTAGGTTGGGTTAAACTGGATTTGATTGGTTTTTGGTTGAGACTGAGAAGGCTTTTCTAAGCAGATAGTAATAATAATGTCCTTCTTTTTGTAGTATGTTCGTGGTTCAGACCCTGTATTAAAGCTCTTGGATGACAACGGGAACATTGCTGAAGAACTGAGCATCCTCAAATGGAACACAGACAGTGTAGAAGAATTCCTGAGTGAAAAGTTGGAGCGCATATAAATCTTGCTTAAATTTTGTCCTACCTTTTTGTTACTTCATCAAATGAAATCTTTCAGTACCTAGAGAATATTTCAGTTTTGCTTCCTTCTGATCAGTCCTGGTCTCTGAGGCATTAAACATCTAATTAACAGTGAAGTGGCAGCACAGCCCTTGGTATCTAAGGAGTTGGCAAGCTTAACAAAACCCAGTTTTCAATAGATTTCCATCCTTCTACATTTGTTGATATCACTAATGAAATGCTTTGTAATAGACTTGGCTAATTATGCAAATGATGGTTTGTAATAATTGGTCCAGTTTTACAAACAACAGATTTTTAGATTAGGGAGGTTAATAAGGGAGATGCCTACTGTGCCTCTTGCGTGTGCTGGGTGCTCTTTGAAAGCATCAGCAAAAACTACAAAGCAAGTAAGATCTTCTAAGCCTCAACAGATTGCCTGGTTCTCATTCTCCCAGCTTTCCTTTTAATAGAAGTGTTATAGTTCATAATGAATGTATTGCATTAAAATTTTATGGCTTTATTATTGTAAAACAGATTCAAGAGAAACATTCACAGAGATTTGCATTAATGAAGACTACACAGAAAACCTTGAGGAGGATTTGTGTGGATCTGATATTTAGCAAAATTTTGTGTTTCACACTCTTACAGAAAAATCAGAAATAATCATTTAAGACCAAAATATAAATAAAGTTTTAAAAAAATCAATGAGAATTTGAAATTCTTCTGATTTATCCTCATGTTTATTCTCAGTACATTTTTATTTCTCCAAAGAAGCCCTCCCTATTTTATCCAAATGTTAAAATGGCTACACTGTGTCAAACTTATTGTGGGTAAAATCTCTTTATACTTGTGTAGCAGCTTCTTGAAGTACTTTCGTCTGTGAATGCATTTTTATTGATATCTCTTTTAAGGATAGCTTTTAAAATGCAGAATTTTTATGAGCTATTAAAAATTATTTTTCTTGCTTGACATTCTGTCTGGTGGTTGGTTCAAGAACATTCATCCAAATGAATTTAGGCCATTTAAATGTCTTACTAATTTAACAGATTAGACTGATTTTATTATGTCAGCTAAATCTCCAGATAAAGTCTTAAAAATCTAGAAACTTTAAAAATAAATTCAGAATTAAACCATCTTAATGAAGGATATTTGAAAGTCTTTTAAAGACAACTCTCCCAGGAAATGTTCATAGAATATTTTTAAGAGATTGGTTATTTTGCTAGCATTTTACACCATGTCCTATTTTAAGTATATTTATAAAGTCATGAAGAGAATAAACCCCTAGGCAACTTGGTTAAAATAAAATACTATGAGTAGCCTTGGCAAACAGAGTAAGATCTATTTTTGATCATTTAGAGTGAGAGCCATCATTTTGATAGTGCAAGATCCTGGATGGTGTGGCACTAATCCCCAAGGGCCATTATTACTTGAGAGCAAGAGGAAGGTGAAGCCAGTCATGGACAGTGGGGAAAAATAGATGAAGAGGTGCTACCACACACAGATGAACAGTAGGATAGAAGGGATGAAACTTCAAAACTTCTGGGACTGGCACAGGAAACTAATTGGACTGCTGTCTGGGCAGGAAGAGCCAGTTAAATGAGTGTCTGGCATTGGTTTAAAAAAAAAGTGAAGTTTAAAAACTCTATTCAAGTTATTATATTCAAGTTATTATGAGAGATCAAACGAGGCTAAAGAATTCCATAGTATCTTAGAGCTTGAAGTTCTTGGGTTGATGAATATCCATCAAGCTCTACTATGTTAATTGGGAGGTTCAAATTAATCAGCCAAATTCTACTTATCACCAGTTCCAATCAAAGAACAGCTAAAAGCTCTTTTTAAAAAAAGACAAAATGATTACCAGGAAAGAGATACAAATTCTGATCCAAAAAGTGCCATTTTGTAGCTTATTCAGGTTCACAGATATGAATATATAATACTCAGTTTATAAATGTGTTTCCCCTGCCAAAATGTTATTTATAACCTAAAAGTTAGTTTATCTTTAAATTCTTGAATTTGGCGAAAGCTTCTTAAAAAGGAACTCTGAACTAAAACTGACATTTCCTGTTTTAAGAGGATTTGAGGCTTAAAAGCTAGTCTAAAATTAAAGATAATAAAATGCAAAAAAAAAATACTTCTGAAAGCAAATACATGGGAAGGAGCTATATTCCAAATAGCACAGCTAGGTAAGTATTTGTTTTACTTGAAAATTAAAGTACACACTTTAATTACATTCTGTGGTGACAGAGGACTTGTTCTGGGAGAAGGCCTGCCTGCATTTGTGATCAAAAATTCAGAGTAGACTTTTGCTGAACATTTTACCCTCATACTGGCCTGGCCCTTTGCCAGAAGTCAGTAACGTGAGACATGATTATATAAAAATATGGAGGAAATAAAACTAAGAATAATTGTCTGAAGCCTCCATAGTCTTTTCCCATTAGCCACTCTTAAAACCTATTTCACAAATACAGCATTTTATCTGTCCAGCATTATGAAGATAGTGAAGCTTACCCCTAAAAAAAGAGTTTGGTAGAAGAACTACAGTTGATTCTTATCATTTGTGAATTCCATATTTTCAGATTTACCTACTCGTTAATATTATCTGTAACCCCACAATCATAATACCCAGGACACTTTTGAAGTCATTTGCGGATGGGCACAGAACAGCAAAAAATTTGAGTCACCCCCCTCCACCCCCAGCACCACTGTGCACACGTTCCCAGTTCCAAACAGGGTGACACACTGCCATGTTCAGCTCTCATGCTGTAAACAAATATCCTTTTTGTAGTCTATTCAGTTTTTTGCATTTTTGTGTTTCTTGGCAATTAGGCCTTTTGAAACGGCCCCCGAGCACAGCGCTGAAGTGCTGTCTAGTATTTCTAATAAGAGCAAGAAGGCTAGGATGCACCTTAGGGAAAAAATGCACTTTAGGTAAGCTTTGTTGAGACATGAGCTGTGGGCCATGAGTTCAATGGTGATAAAGCAACAATATGTATTAAAATGTTTAATTTGAAACACATGAAATAAGATTATAGATAGGTTGACAAAAATTTGGTGACCAGAGGCTTCCAGGAACGTAACCTGCCTGTATGTCCCCGAGATCAGTGGTCTGTTGCAAGTTCAGTATTTGCAGCAACTCTATAGAACTGTGAACACTGAGAATGGACTAGAACTTTAACATTTGTATTCAGATTCATTTAAAACCACTTAGGTGCCTGGGTGGCTCAGATGGTTAAGCATCTGCCTTCAGCTCAGGTCATAATCTTCAGGTCCTGGGATCGAGTCCCATGTCAGGCTTCTGGCCCAACGGGGAGTCTGCTTCTCCCTCTCCCTCTGCCCTTCCCCTGTTCATGCTATCTCTCCGTCTCAGATGAATAAATAAGTCTTTTAAAATAAAACCCACTTAGAGTGTACATCTCACTGTTTTAGTATATTCAGAGTCCTGCCACCATCACACTATCTAAATTCAGAACACTTTCATCACCTCAAAAAGAAATCCTCTCTATACCCATTAGCAGTGGGACTCCTACAGCCATCTACACCCCAGCCTGACAACCACTAATCTTGCTTTCTGTCCCAACAGGTTGGCCTATTCTGGATATTTCATATGAATGGACTCCTATAATACATGGCCATTTATCTAGGGTCTTTCATTTAGTGTGTCTTCAAGCTTCATCTGTATTATGGCGTGTATCATCAGTACTTGATTGCTTTTTATGGCTAATATTCCTTTGTATGACTATACCGCATTTTATCCATTATTTGGTAGACATTTGGGTTGTTTCCACTCTGGGGCTGTGATGAATAAAGCAGCAATATATATTCATGTACAAGTTTGCAGAAACATTTTCATTTAGAAGGGAACTGCTAAGTCTTACAATCTATGGTTAACTCATTAAGGCACAGCCAAACTTTTCCAAGGTGGCTACACCATTTTGCATTCCCAGCAGCCGTGTACAAGGTTCCAATTTCTGTTAAGTCCTAACTTTCTTGATCTCATTAAAAGTGCTTGTTTTACAGCCCTATCAGGGACTACTGAGATGTCCGTTTGACATTTCCCTTCATTAACTTTTTAAGTTCTTTATATATATTTTATGCTCTCAATTTTACCTGCCTCTTCTGCCTACTATCACTTTACTACTGGATTTCATTTTTCTCTTCCCCAACTATAGTTATTAAAAAAAACTAATGTCTCTAAAGCACCTGGGTGGCTCAGTCAGTGTCTAACTCTTGGATTTTGGCTCAGATCATGATCTCAGGATCATGAGATTGAGCCCTACGTTGGACTCCTCACTAAGCATGGAGCCTGCTTAAGACTCCCTTCTCCCTCTGCCCCTCACCACCGCCCAAAAAAAATTTTTAAAAACTACTTTTCAACTTGCTTTTAGGACAAAAAAAGAGAAGCCTAAGCATAAATGTTATATTTTATGAGAGTCCACTGTTCATTTGTAAACACAATAAATGAATTCTTAAAATATTAACTAGTTATAGGAACTAATAGGAAGTGACTATTATTTCATACTTACTCAGGCATCTTCCTTGCCATCTTTAAGCGCTAATCTCAATTCTACTTCCACTGAAACATTGTGGAGTTCCAGCCTTGGAACTATTTGACTCAACATCTAAGATAATCTCTATTGTTACCACCTCCATAGTAACTAGTACCAAAGTTCTTGGGACTGGTTCAATTTCCTTCTATACTCTTTGACCTAAGTCCCTAGAGTCTGGGTTATAGACATTTATTTGTTTTAGAGAGAGTTGCGGGGAAGGGCAGAGGGAAAGAGAATCTCAGGCAGGCCACACAGTGTGGAGCCTGGCATGGGGCTCAATCTCATGACCCTGAGGTTATGACCTGAGCCAAAACCAAGAGTCCTGCTTAACTGACTGAGCCACCCCGGCTCCCCTAGCCCAGACTTCCTGATGGGATTTCTGTGGTTTCATAACTCATCTTCTTTAAATCCACATATTTTATCTCTGTATCTTAGTCCAACAATACAGAACTCTCAGTTCTTATATAGAATGAAATCTCTGTCCGTCCCTACCTCCTGCCTATCCACTTGGCACTGGCTAGATCTTACCCCACAGGCCCAGCCCAGATCCCAGCCAAACACCTAGTCAAGTTTCTTTTGCTGTATAACAGGCCACTCCAAAGCTTAATGGTTTAAAACTAACTATTTTACTTTCAAATACATACTTTGGGCAGGGCTCAGTGAAGATAACTCATTTCTGCTCCGCCAGGCATCAGCTGGGACAAGAGGATCCACTTCCAAGATGGATCCGTCTGACAGCTAGCAAACTGGCAGGCAGCTTCAGCTTCCTCGCAGCGTGGTGGCTGAGTTCAAAAACTTCCTTCTAAGATGCAGGAGGTGGAAACTGCCCATTTCTTAAGGCCTGGGCCCCAAAATAACATGGTGTCACTTCCACCGTATCCTATGGGTCAAACAGTCACAGGAACAGTTTCCTTCCCCAGATTCAGGGGAAGGAAATGTGAACTCAGTGGAGGAGTGTCAAAGGATTTTTGGAATTGTGTTCTGTTAAAAACACGACACTTGCATAGCCCAATGCATTCAGGTGGCTTTTTTGTTTGTTTGTTTTTTAACACCCTCTGCGGGTCTTTATTTTCCTTGAGCATTTTTCTTCAGATTTGCTTTTAGTGCTGTTTGAGAAATTCTTAGTTGCTACAGGTGGCTTTAGGTCTACGTTAGACATTCCCAGTAACTTAAAACTTTCACACTTCTGATTAGAGCAAAGCAACTTGGTCAGTTTTGAACTGCAAATTTTCAAAGCAACATGAACATCTCTAAGCTACATGACAGCCCCATACTTAAAACCAATGTCAGACGCCAGCCTGCCGTCACAGCACAAGCCAATCGTTCTGTTTCTCTGGTTACCTTATTTATAAATGGTATAAAGGTCACATTCATGAACGTGAATGATGATTTGTTTTAAGTAATTAACATTCCTTCTTGTGATGGGTCAAGTTGGCCAGGCCATGGTCCTCAGTTGTTTAGTCAAACACTAGATGTTGCTATAAAGGTACTTTTTCAAATGTGGTTAATATAATCTGTAATCTGGGTGAGCCTCAGCCGGTCACTTGGAGGCCTTAACAACAAAGCCTGAGGTTTCCTGACCTAGAAGGAATTCTGCCTCAGGAGTGCAACACGGAGAGGGTTCCGGTCCCAGATGGCAGCAGAAGACCCTGAACTCACGTCCTCCGTGGAGGCGCCGAGTCTACACCTGTTCATAGAGCGATTCCTCCTGAAGAGCAGGCCTGACGGAACAGCTGCTACAGGATCAAAGACCACGGGGAGGAGGCCAAGTTGAGACAGAGACACAGCGACAGCCCTCACCTGCAGTGGGGACAGGCGGTACTGAGGGACCCTGAGCGGATTCATCGGCCCTGAGGCAGGAAGAAAGGCACTAGAGGGCGACTAGGGGCTGAGGAGTCACGGTGGAGGAGGGGGCCCCAAACCTTGTCTCCTCCTTGAATACCACCAGGTAGCTCCCAGTCCTTCTGAGACCCGAGAAACCAGTCAGAGGTCTGAGGAAACCGATGCGGCGAGTCTACAAGGAGAAGCGACCACCGTTTGGGAGGTAGGAGGTGCGGAGACCTGGGTGGTGTGATCCAGCTGAGGGGGCCGCGTGCCGGCGGCGTCCAGGTGTTGCCGCCAGGAGGCCACCGCAGTGTCGCGAGCCAGAGCCACCGAGCACAGACTCGGAACTCTTCGACGCGTCAGCTAGGCTGGGGGACGTGCCTGGAAGGTGCTCGGGCGCCCCAGCCCGGCGGAGCCCGCGGAGGTGAGCCAGGCCGCGTGCGACCCCGAGGTCACCGGGGCACCGGGGTCACCGGAAGAACGGGCGCGCGTCCGCGTCCGGGAGGAGGCTCCCGCTCCCGCTCCCGCCGCCCCAGGCACGAGGCCCCCAGCGGCCGTGGCCCGGCTTGCAGGAGGAGGCCGCGCGAAGCAGGAGCCTGGGAGCCTCCGCACCACCCGGGGGCGGCGTGCGGCCTCGGGAATCCCTACAACCGGGAGTTTGGGCAGCCCCGGGTGGCTCAGCGGTGTAGCCCCGCCTTCGGCCCGGGGCGTGACCCTGGAGATGCGGGATCGAGTCCCGCGTCGGGCTCCCTGCATGGAGCCTGCTTCTCCCTCTGCCTGTGTCTCTGCCACCCCCCCCCCCCCCGCTCTCTCTCTCTCTCATGAATAAATAAAATCTTTAAATAAATAAATACATACATACATACATACATACATACATACATACATACATTAATTTAAAAAACCGGGAGTTTTGAAAGCCAGTCACGTTCCTGAGATAAAAACGCCAGGACACAGGCGGGGTGAACACAGTTCTGACAGAAACCAGGACACAAGAGCGACCGACCGCTCTTCTGGGAGGGCTCACTGAAGGCACAAACGCTCCACTGAGTGAAAAGACCATTTCTAGGGTCCGGCCTATCCTACCTGCTCTTGCAATCGCCAGTGCTCACGGTAAGGCCTCGCTCCCAATTGCTGGACATTGTTGATGGAGAAGCTCTGAGTACACTCGTTTTAAAGAGGCTAAAAGGTGGTCTTCAGGTTGTGGCAGTCAAAGCTCCAGGTTTTGGTGACAATAGAAAGAACCAGGTTAAAGATATGGCTATTGCTACCGGTGGTGCAGTGTCTGGGGAAGAAGGATTGACTCTAAATCTCAAAGATGTTCATTCGGCCTCACGACTTAGGAAAAGTGGGAGAGGTCATTGTGACCAAAGATGATGCCGTGCTTTTAAAAAGGAAAGGGTGACAAGGCTCAAGTTGAAAAACGTATTCAAGAAATCATTGAGCAGAGTTAGATATCACAATTAGTGAATATGAAAAGGAAAAGCTGGATGAACGTCTGGCAAAACTCTCAGATGGAGTAGCTGGGTTGAAGGTTGGCAGGACAAGTGATGTTGAAGTGAATGAAAAGAAAGACAGAGTTGCAGATGCCCTCAATGCCACAAGAGCTGCTGTTGAAGAAGGCATTGTTCTGAGAGGGGGTTGCGCCCTGCTTCAGTGCATTCCAGCCTTGGACTCAATAACTCCAGCTAATGAAGATCAAAGAGTTGGTATTGAAATTATTAAGAAAATACTCAAAATTCCTGCAATGGCCATTGCTAAGAATGCAGGTGTTGAAGGATCATTGATAGTTGAGAAAATTATGCAGGGTTCCTCAGAAGTTGGTTAGGATGCTATGCTTGGAGATTATGTGAATGGAAAAAGAAATCATTGATCCAACTAAGGTGGTAAGAACTGCTTTATTGGATGCTGCTGGAGTGGCCTCTCTGTTAACTACAGCAGAAATTGTAGTCACTGAAATTCCTAGAGAAGGACCCAGGAATGGGTGGAATGGGAGGTGGTATGGGAGGTGGCACGTTCTGATTCCTAGAATAGTTCCTTACCATTCTTAATGAACTGCGAGAGGAAGCTCAAGACTGTGTTCTCAGCCAACCAACTTCAGAGAAGTCAGTTGAAGGAAATGACTGAGGAAAAGGCTGGCTGATGTTTAAGAAAATCACTATAACCATCAGTTACTGGATTCAGTTGACAACATAAAATGATTAACTGCTGTCATTGTCCATGCCTACAGATAATTTATTTTGTATTTTGAATAAAAAGACATTTGTACATTCCTGATAACTGAGTGCAAGAGCCATGTACCAATGTACTGCTTTCAATTTAAATCACTGAGGCATTTTTACTACTCTTCTTTTAAAATCAGGATTTTAGTGTTTGCCATCACCAGATAAAAAGTTAAGCAGCCTTTCTGTGGAGAGTAAGAATAATTGTATGCAAAGTAGAAAAATATCCAATTATGTGACAACCTTTGTGTAATAAAAATTTGTTTAAAGTTAAAAAAAAAAGAGTAGGGGGCACAAATTTTCAGCTCTAGAGCTAGAAGTGGGGGTGGCCACCACAGCACCCTGCCCATCAGTACTGAGAACCTTCAGGGAGCAAAATCAGTGCCACCCAATGGAGTCCAGAGCCCGGAGCCCAAGCCCAGCCTCCCTGTGCCCTGATGGCACATTTCCAGTAGGGCAAGTCCACCTGGATGAAGAATCAGCACAATGGGGAAAACAGTATATAGCATCCTTTGTATTTTTATTCTTTAGTCTTTTATTTTTCAGTTATTTTGTCGATTCTTTTTTATTCTTTTAAAATTGTTTTTTACATATACTTTATATTACTTTATATTTTTGTTTCCTTATATTTTGTTACAAATTTAAAAATATATTTGTATATATATATGTTATTGTAAATAACATGTGGGGACAGGAAACGTACCCAGTGGACACACTCAGCAGGGCTGAGAACCAAGCCCTGCTGTCCACGACAGGAACACCCAAGGCTGTCCAAGGCTCAACCAGGTCAACAAACCACCCAGGAAGCACCACTCACATGGCTGGGTTGCTACTTCTGATTGTTTCAGTTTTCCTTTGGCTGAAATTTTTCAAACCAAATCCCATAGAAGAAATGATTTAGTGTTATTAATGAGAACTCAACAGAAGGGGCCCTGCCAACTGCTTTTCTTGCCACCTTCTGCAATGACTTAAACAGGAAAGGTACATTTGGCCAGGGGGTCTAATCTTCCCCTCTGCAAAATCAAGCAAGATCCAGTGAACATACAATGATGTATATATACACACAAAGATGTATATATTTCTTTCCTATTTTGGGATCTACTTTCTTTTAACAACAAACCAAAACCAAAACATACCCAGGATCTAGGGGTTTTTTTGTTTTGTTTTGTTGTTATTCTTTTTCTTTTTCTTTTCTTTTTTTTTTTTTTTCTTTTTCTTCTTTTCTTTACTGGACAAAATGATGAGATGGAGAGATTCACACCTCAAAAAAAGAACAAGAGGGGGATCCCTGGGTGGCGCAGCAGTTTGGCGCCTGCCTTTGGCCCAGGGCGCGATCCTGGAGACTCGGGATCGAATCCCACGTCGGGCTCCTGGTGCATGGAGCCTGCTTCTTCCTCTGCCTGTGTCTCTGCCTCTCTCTCTCTCTGTGTGACTATAATAAAAAAGTAAAATTAAAAAAAAAAAAAAAAAAAAAAAAAGAACAAGAGGTAATACTTGCAGCTAGAGATTTAATCAATGCAGATATATATAAGACATCTGAACTAGAATTTAAAACAATAACTATAAAGATACTAGCTGGACTTGAAAAAAGCATAGAAAACACTAGAAAATCTCTTACTATAATGATAAATAAAATCTAGTCAGGACAAATTTTAAAATGCCATAACCAAGATGGAGCCCCAAGGTGGGGACCATAAAAATGAGGATGAACAAAGGTTACCAAATCAGTGATACAGAATATAAAATTATGGAAAATAATGAAGCTGAAAAGAAGAGAAAAAGATGACTATTAGATTATAAAGGTAGACTTAGACAAGTCAGCAATTCCATAAAGTGAAATAGTATCCACGTTATAGGAGTCTCAGAAGAAGAGTGGGGGGAAAAGCAGCAGGTTTATTTGAACAAATTATACCTGAGAACTTCCCTAATCTGAGAAAGAAAACAGGTGGAGACACAGAGACACAGAGAACTCCAAGAGACACAGAGAACTCCCCTAAAAATCAACAAAAATAGGTCAACACCATGATATAGTGAAACTTGCCAATTACAAAGATAAAGAAAAAATACTGAAAGCAGCTCAGGCCAAGAGGTCCTTAACCTACAAGGGTAAACACATAAGTCTGGCAGTAGACCTGTTCACTGAGACCTGGAAGGTCAGAAAGGACATGATATATTCAACATGCTAAATGAGGAAAATATGCAGCCAAGAATACTTTATCCAGCAAGGCTGTCATTCAAAATAGAAGGAGAGATAAAGAGATTCCAAGACAAACAAAAACTAAAGGAATTTGTGAACACTAAACCAGTCCTGCAAGAAATATTAATATTTCTGTGGGAAAAGAGACCAAAAGTAACAAAGACCAGAATGGAACAGCAACTTTACAAATAATACAGTGGCACTAAATTCATCTCTCTCAATAATTGCTCTGAAGGTAAATGGACTACATGCTCCAATCAAAAGACATAGGGTATCAGAATGGATTCAAAAAAAAAAAAGACCCATCAATATGCTGCTTACAAGAGACTCATTTTAGACTCAAAGACCCCTCCAGATTGAAAGTGAGGGTGTGGAAAACCATTTATCATGCTAATGGACATCAAAAGAAAGCTGCAGTAGCCATCCTTATATTAGACAAACTAAATTTTTTTTTAACTTTAAAATTTTTATTTTTATTTTTATTTTTTTATTGGAGTTCAATTTACCAACATATAGTATAACACCCAGTGCTCATCCCACCAAGTGTCCCCCTCAGTGCCCATCACCCAGTCACCCCAACCCCCCGCCCACCTCCCCTTCCATTACCCCTTGTTCATTTCCCAGAGTTAGGTGTCTCTCATGAAGACAAACTAGATTTTAAACCAAATACTGTAACAAGAGATAAAGAAGGGTACTTTATCATAATAAAGGGGTCTATCCAACACAAAGATATAATAATTTTAAGTATTTATGCCCCTAACTTGGGAACAGCCAAATAGATAAATCAATAACAAAATTTTAAAGACTCATTGATAATTCAATAATAGTAGGGGACTTAAACACTCCACTCACAGCAATGGACATATCATCTAAGGAAAATTTCGATCAGCAAAGAAACAAGGGCTTTGACTGACACACTGGACCGGCCGGACTTCCCATATATTCAGAGCATTTCATCCTAAAGCAGCAAAGTGCACATTCGTCACACATGATATTCTATGTAGAAAAACTGAAAGACATCACCAAAATATTTCTAGAAAACTGATACATGAATTTTCACAGCAAAGGAAAAAATCAACAAAACTAAAAGTCAATTTATGGAATAGGAGAAGTTATTTCCAAATGGCATATCAGATAAAGGGCTAGTTTCCAAAAATCTATAAAGAACTTATCAAGCTCAATACCCAAAAAAACAAAAAAATCCAGGCAAGAAATGGGCAGAAGACATGAACAGAGATTCTTCCAAAGAAGACATACAAATGGCCAATAGACATATGAAAAAATGCTCAACATCACTTGGCATCAGGGAAATACAAATCAAAACCACAATGAGATGCTACCTCATACATGTCAGAATGGCTAAAATGAACAACCCAAGAAACAATAGATGTTGGTGAGGATGCAGAAGAAAAGGGAACCCTCTTACACTAGTGATGGGAATGCAAGTTGGTGCAACCACTCTGGAAAACAATATAGGTGTTCCTCAAAAAGTTAAAAATAAAACTACCCTACAATCCAGTAATTATACTACTGGGTATTTTATCCAAAGAATACAAAAATAGTGATTTGAAGGGGTACATGTACCCCAATGTTTATAAAAGCAATGTCCACAAAAGCCAAACTATGAAAAGAGCCATTGACTGATGAATGGATAAAGAAGACGTGGTGTATACAAATACAATGGAATATTATTCAGCTATCATAAAGAATGAAATCTTGCCATTTGTGATGATGTGGATGGAACTAGAGTGTATTATGCTAAGTGAAATAAGTCAGTCAGAGAAAGACAAATACCATATGACTCATATGTGGAATTTATGAAATAGATGAGGGACATCTGGGTGGCTCAGCGGTTGAGCATTTGCCTTTGGCCCAGGGCGTGATCCTGGAGTTCCGGGATCAAGTTCCACATCAGACTCCCTGCATGGAGCCTGCTTCTCCCTCTGCCTGTGTCTGTCTCTCTCTGTGTCTCTCATGAAAAAATAAAATCTTAAAAAGAAAAAAAAAAAGAAATGAAACAGATGAACACAGAGGAAGGGAAGGAAAAATAAGATAAGATAAAAAGGGATTGAGAGGAAGACAAAGAGACTCTTATCTATAGGGAACAAACTGAGGGTTGCTGGAGGGGATATGGGTAGTGGGTTGGGTAATTGGGTGATGAGCGTTAAGGAGGGTACTTGATATAATGAGCCACTGGGTGTTATATGCAACTGATAAATCACTAAATTCTACCCCTGAAACTAATAATACAGCGTATCTTAACTAAATTGAATTTAAATTGAAAAAATAAATAAAAGGGCAACTAGAATATGAAGGAACCAGCCCTGGAACCCTATCAAATGGCTGGGGAGCTGCTGAAACTCTGCATCAGAGGGCTGGCAAACACCAAAGTCTCCCTTTTCTCTCCACCTTGATAGTGCAGACAGGAGCAGGGTCTGGATGCCCTAGCCAACCTACCATCTCAATGAGCCCTGGGTCTAAGCCCACACCAACCCAAGCCATCTCACCAAGGAGCTCCAAGCAAAGTGTACACCAGGACAATCCTGGTCAGTGCTCACTACAGCTCCAGTTGTCTTGCTGAAGTGACACAAGTACAAAGCACCCTGAAACCCTCCAGGCCCACACCATTTTGACTCTGGGCACCTTGTTAGAACACTGTTGGCACAGAACACCCCAGGAACTCCCAGTTCATAACTGCTTTGGCACTAACTATCCCATCATGGTGCCTTCTTTATAAAGTGACCTTGGACTCCCTGGCCCATACATGCCTCAGCTCCCGCCATAGGATCCTGGATCCCATCCTGGACCCCATCACCTGGAGATCACAACCTAACCTGAAGAGAAGAATCAGACACTCAATGACTGGGCCATCCAGGTGCCCTATAGTAATTTTTGAAAAGTTTTTCAGCTTATTTCCAATTTATTAATTGCTTTTGTTTTCTCCTCTGTTCCTTTTTTTTTTCTTACTCTCTTTGTGGATCCCCTGCACCATATCCAATTGAGCTCCATGCACCCCAGCAGGGTACATCCACACTAAATGCCCCAGGATGACTTGGCTTACACCAACTTCAACTATCCTGTCAAGGCATCTTCAGTGCTCTGAGCCCCAGGACCCACTGGCTTACACTTACCTCAGCTGCACCTATCCTGCCAGAGCACCCTCTACACACAGGGTACTATGGGCCCCTGACATGTACCTGTTTCAGCTTTCAGCTGTCCTACCAGGACACCCTCAGTGGAGAACCCTAGGTGTACACTAGGCCCATGCCCACTTCAGCTCCGACCATCCCATTAGGGCCGCCCCAGCAAGGAGTGCCCCAGGTCCCCCAGTCCATATCAGCCACAGCTCAGGCAACCAATAAATCACCAGGCACAAGGGACAACCATACACAGAGCATTCTTTTAATTTTAGAAGTAAATGTTCCACCTAATTCATAGGAACAGAAAACCAAGTCAAATGAGAAAAGAGAATACTCTCTAAATAAAAGAATACCACAAAACCTTAGTAAAAGAACTAAAAGAAATGGAGTTAACCCATCTACCTGATAAAGAGTTGAAAGTTGTAAACATGCTCACTGGCCTGGAGAGAAGAACTTCAACAAAGAGTTGAAAAATATAAGAAGAACCAATCAGAGTTGAATAATACAATAAATGAAATAAAAATACACTAGAGGGAATCAACAGTGATTAGTAGATAAAGAAGAATGGATCAGTGATTGCAAAGACAGGGTAATGGAAAGCACCCAAGCTGAACAACAAAAAGAATACAAGTTTTGTTTGTTTTTTTGTAAAGGAGGAAAGGTTCAGGGATCTCTTAAACAACATCAAGTGAAGAATCATTACCATTATAGGGGTTCCAGAAGGAGGAGGGAAAGAGAAAGGAGCAAAAAATGTATTAGAAAAAATAATAGCTGAAAACCTCTCCAGCCTCGGGAAGGAAAGACATTTAGCTTGAGAAAGCACAGAGTTCCCAGCAAGATAAACCCAAGGAGTTCTGCACAACTCTTAATAATTAAAATGTCAACGATTAAAAGTAAAGAAAGAAGTTTAAAAGCAGTGAGAAGCACCTAGTAATGTGCAAGGGAAACACCATAAGGCTATGAGCTGATTTTTTTTTTCAGCAAAAATTTTGAATTATCTTTTCACTCCCTTCTGGCCTGCAAGGTGCTGAAAGGAAAGAACTACAACCACCAACACTCCACCTGGCAAGGCTATCATTTAGAAATAGATAGAAAAAGACTTTCCCAGATAAATCAAAGTTAAAGGAATTCACTACCACTAACCAATCTCACAAGAAATGTCAATGGGACTTGTTTAAGTGGAAAAGGCCATAATTAGAAGAAAATTATGACATAAACAACTCTCATGAGTGAAAGGAAACATACAGAAAAGGTAGCAGCATAATCATTTATAAACCTGGTATAAAATATAGTAAAATTTAGTATACCTAAAAAATTTAGTTAAGATTAATCACAAAATAAAAAGATGAATATGAAAAATACAGATAAAGCAGAGGGAACAGGGGCACCTGGGTGGCTCAGTGGTTGAATATCTTGGGGTCCTGATCTGGAGTCCTGCATCAGGCTCCTCACAGGGAGCCTGCTTCTCCCTCTGGCTATGTTTCTGCCTCTCTCTGTGTCTCTCATGAATAAAAATAAATAAATAAAATCTTAAAAAAAAAAAGAAAGAAAGAAAGAAAGAAACCCAGAGGGAGCAGTAAAAATAAAGTTCTTTAAGAATGAGGTTGAACTTAAATAATTATCACATTACTACAGACTACTTATTTAAAATGTTATATATGAACTTCATTACAACTACAAATAAAAAACCTATTAATAGCTGCACACAAAATAAAGCCAAATGTGAGACTACAGAAAAATCACTAACCACGAGTAAAGAGAGTAAGAAAAAAATAAGGGAAGAGAGGAGAATAACAAAAGCAACCAAAAGCAATTAATAAATTGGCAATAAGCTGAAAAACTTATCAAAAATTACTATGGAGCAACTGGATGGCCCAGTCATTGAGTGTCTGATTCTTCTCTTCAGCTTAGGTTGTGATCTCCAGGTGATGGGATCCAGTCCCATCTAGTCAGGTGTTGGGCTCCTGGCTCAGTGTGGGTTTTTCTCTCCCTCTCCTTCTCTCCCCTCACCCCTGCCTCCCTCCTTCACACTCATGCTCTTTTTCTCTCTCTAGAATAAACAAATCTTTTTAAATGTCTAAATGCTTCAATATGACACATAGGGTGATGATATGGACAAAAACAAAAACAACCCATCTATATGCTACATATAATATAGATTCATATCAGAAATAAAGACACATGTACAATACAAATGAAGTGGGTATAAAAGAAAATAGTCCATGCAAATGGAAGTGGTGGTGGTGGGGAAAGAGGTTATAAAACTTATGTCAGACAAAATAGACTTTCAAAAACAGACTGTCACAAGAGACAAAAAGGGCATTACATACTGGTAGAGGACTCAAAACAAAAAGAAGATATAACAACTGTAGATAAAAAGATTCCAAAATGTGAGCACCTAACACATAGGCAAACATTAACAGAAACAAAGAGAGAAATTGGCAGTGATATAGTAATAGCAGGGGATGTTACCACTTCATATACATCACAGGATATATCATCCAGGCAGAAAATCAATAGAGAAACAGTATTTTTGAAAAACCTGTTTGAACAGACTGATTTAACAAATATATACAGAACATTCCATCGACAAACAACAAAATACACGTTTTTCTCACATGTATACAAAACATTCCCCAGAACAGATCAAACATAGGCCCCAAACAAGTCTCAATACATTTTAAGAAAATTCAGGGATATCTGGAATCTATTCTGAACAAGGTGATATGAAACGAGAAATAAATTAGAATAAAAAGCCTAAAAAGCACACAAAGCAGTGGAAATTAAAGGGCATGCTACTAACAAAAAATGAGTCAACATGAAATTTAAATTAATAGGTGAAGGTGCTTGGCTGGCTCAGTGGGTGGAGTGCATGACTCTTGATCTCAGAGTCGGGTTCAAACCCCATGTTGGGTATAGAGATGACTTAAAAATAAAATCTTAAAATTACAGAATTACAAAAATTAAACAATAAATGAAAATATAGGAAGGATGAAAATACACAAATATCCAGAAAAAAAAAAAAAAGAATCAAACCAGAAACTGGTTCTATAAGAAGGGACCAAAGTTAAAGACTCTCTTGCCAGACTAGTCAAAAAAAAAAAAAAAAAAAAAAAAGACAGCACCCATTAAATGAGTAGACTAAGATAGGGAAAAGGAGATGTAGCAAGTGATACTACAGAAACAAAGATGACTGTAAAAGATTATTACAAAAAAATGTGTGTAAATTGGATCCTCCCAGAAGACATGAGTAACTTTCAATAAATATACTGTCTTTCCAAACTGAACCGAGAAGAAATAAAACATCTGAACAGGCCAGTTCCTAATAATAAAATTGAATGGGTAATCAAAAAACTCAAAGCTAAACAAAATCCTAAATCCAGATGACTTCACAAGTGAATTCTACCCAACATTTAAGAGACTTACTACCCGGGGCACCTGGATGGCTCAGTCAGTTAAGCATCTGCCTTTGGCTCAGGTCAAGATCCTGGAGTCCTGAGATTGAGCCCTGTATCAGGCTCCCTGCTCAGCAGAGAGCTTGCCTCTCCCTCTGCCTCTCCCCAACTTATGTTCTCTCACTTGTCTGCTTGCTCACACACACACACTCTGCCTAAGTAAATAAATAAAATCGAAAAACAAACAAACAAACAAACAAACCCTACCCTACTCTCCTCCAAGGACTCCAAAAATAGAAGAGGAAGGAAAGCCTCCAAATACATTCTAGGAAACCAGCATTACCTTCACATGAGGATAGAGGCAAGGAGAAACTACAGGTCTCTATCCCTGATGCACACAGACACAAAAAGCTTCAATAAAATATTAGTAAAATACATGCAACACCACATTATAAGGATCACTTACCACAACCATGTGGGATGTATTCCAGGAATGTAATAGTGGTTGTTGAGCATTCATACATACATACACCAAAAAAACCAACAATAACAAAACAACAACAACAAAAATCAATCTACGTGACCCCCACATGCACAAAATCAAAGGGATGCAAACCATAGCATCATCTCCGTAGGTACACAAAGAGTATTTGACCAAATTCCTCATCCATTCATGAGAAAAACTCTCAACCCAGTGGGTTTGAGATGGAACAAACATCAATATATTACAGGCCATCTGAGAAAACCCACAACTAACATCAAACTCAATAGTAAAAGCCTCACAACTTCTCCTCCAAAATCGGGAACAAGACAAGGATGTCTACTCTTGCCACTTTTATTTCACATTGTACTTGAGGTCCTAGCTGTAGCCATCATATTGGAAAAAGAAACAAAAGCACCCATATGGTGGGAAATAAGTAAAAACAGTCACTGTTTATTTGCACATGACATGATACTACACAGAGGAAACCCTTAGAGATTCCACCAAAAAACTATCAGACCTGATCAACAAATCCAGGAGAGTTGTAGGATCCAGAGTTAGTAAATAGAAATGCAACTGATTCTGTACTAACAATGAAGTAGCAGAAAGGAAAGCAACAATCACATGCACAATGGCACCAAAGGGAATAAAGTGCCTATAAAGAAACTTGACCAAGGAATTGAAAGACCCGTTTGCCGGAAGCTATAGAACATGGGTGAAAGAAATTGCAGATGACACAAACTGGTGGACAGACAGACCATGCCAATGGACTGGAGGAATTGAAGTCATGACAATGTCTGTACTGCCCCAAGCAATCTTCAGATTCAGTGCAGTCCCTGCCATAATACCAATAGCATTCTTCACAAAACTAGGATATTCCAAAAACTGGGGTGAAACCCTAAAGAAACTTGAACAGCCAAAGCAGTCTTCGGAAGAACAAAGCTGGACACATCCTCATCCCAAATCCCAACATATACCACAAAGTGACAAGAATCAAAATAGGATGGTGCTGCCACAGAGATAGACACCTAGGTCAATGAAACAAGATAGAGAGATCAGAAATAAACCCATGATCAATTAATCTCTGACAAAGAAGGCGAGAAAATACAAAGTAAGAAGACAGTTGCCTCAATAAACAGTGCTAGGAAAACTGGACAGCCACACGCAAAAGAATGAAGTGGGACCCTTTCTTACACCCTACCCAAAAATAAACTCAAGATGGATTCAAGACCTAAATGTGAGACCGGAAATCAGAAAACTTCTGCAAGAACACACAAGCAGCAACCTGTTAACATTAGCCTTAGTGATTTCTTTCTAGCCATGGCTCCTCAGGCAAGGGGAAGAAAAGCAAAACCAAACTAAACTATCTGGGCTACACCAGCATAAAAAGCTTTGGCACAGAGAAGGAAACTGCCAACAACATGAAAAGGCAAGCAACCAAATGGGAGAAGACAAATGCAAATGACATATGCAATAAGGGCTTCATATCCAAAATATGTAGAGAACTTGTACAACCCAACTCCAAAAAGACAAACAATCTGATTAAAAAATGGTCAGAGGACCTGAAAAGGCATTTTTCCAAAAATGATATCCAGATGGCTAATGGAAACGTGAAAAGATGTTCAACAGCAACAATCATCACAGAAATACATATCAGAACCGCAACTGGACACTACTGGACACGACTGGACCCCTAGCAGAATGGCTGGAGTCAAAAGATAAGACATAACAAGAGTTGGCAAGGAAGTGGAGAAAAGAGAACCCTCCTGCGCTGTTGGCGAGAGTGTCAGTTGGTGCAGTCACCGTGGAACCCAGTACAGAGGTCCCTCAGAAAAAATAACAAATAGAGCATGTGATCAGTAACAGCCCTGCTGCATATTCGCCCAAGAAAACAAAAACACTAGTTTAAACAGATATCCTGGGATCCCTGGGTGGCGCAGCGGTTTAGCGCCTGCCTTTAGCCCAGGGCACGATCCTGGAGACCCGAGATCGAATCCCACGTTGGGCTCCCAGTGCATGGAGCCTGCTTCTCCCTCTGCCTGTGTCTCTGCCTCTCTCTCTCTCTCTCTCTCTGTGTGTGACTATCATAAATAAATAAAAATTTAAAAAAACAAAAAAAAATAAAATAAAATAAACAGATTTCCTCACTCCTCCGATGATTGCAGCATTACTTACAAGAGCCAAGATGTGGAAGCCACCCGAGTGTCCACTGATAAATGAGTGGGAGAAGAAGATATGGTCCCCTCTGCATGCAGTGGCCTAAGATGCAGCCACACACACACGGACACCCACACGCCACACATGAGATGGTGTGATGGGCAGCAACACAGACGGATGCAGAGGGTGCTGTGCTCAGTGAAATAAGTCAGACTGAGAAAGACAAATATCCTGGGACTTCATTCCTCTTGTGGAATCTAAAATACAAAACCAAGGAAGAAACAAATTAACAAAAAGCAGAAGCACACCTTTGAGCTCAGAGAACCAACCCATAGCTGGGAGACCAACTGGAGGAGCGGTAGGCTGGGCAAGGTGAATGAAGCAGAGTGCCAGGTAGAGGATTTCCCATGGATGGAAGCAACTGGTTGTGACAAGAAAAGGCACAGCACGACCAATACAATCAATACTATTGTAATAGTATCAGGACAGATGGTAGCTACACTTCTGGTGAAGTTCTCATTATGTATAGACTTGTTATTCACGGTGTTGTTTACCTTAACCAAAAGAATATTTTGTGTCAATAACCAACCAATCAAGAAATGACTCTAATACAAAAGTCTTGTTTTTTTAGTCCGTTTAGGCCCAAGAGAACAACATCAACGTTCACCTGAATTTCTCACCTGATGTATTACTATATATATTGTAGACTTTCCAAACTGCGCTATGAAAGGAGTCAGTTTCTAGATATGATAGCTGATGGCAGGACTGGTAATTCGTCGCTGTTTGAGAGGTCGGTGGGTGATTGAGGAGTCCTCAGTGTAGCCAGAAATCTTACTTTGTCTGACATTATATAGTTATTTGTGAAGTAGAAAAAAATTTGATCTAATACCTTAGTTGCCTTAGTTTTTATGTGTGTCCATTTGAGAAAACTATGAACAAATGCTTCAAAAGTTTTCAGAAGTCAGCATAAAGCAAAGCAAGTGGCATCTTCAAGTGTCCATGATGTAAAGTCCTATGACTCACAAGAATCATGTTACTTGGTGGAGTGGGGTGAACAGTGCAGAGAACTGGAGATTCCCTTTCTCTCAATCTTTCCTCCCCCCCCGCCCCATTGGTATTTGACTCTCATTTGCCTTCCCTGTGACTTCCCTTGGCCTAGACTACAAATCTGCTTCAGCCTCACACTCCTTGGTGCCAGTCATCTATGAAAGTAGTCCCTCTTCCCTCGGTTTTAATGTTTGGCCTCCTACTGATTTTTCCCCATTGCCGGGTGCATAAGAGCTTTGTCTCTTCCATGCTGTCATCACATTTTGAGGTACTGAAGATTAAGACTTCAACATTTAAATTAGGAAGGAAGAACACATGCAGTCCATAATACTGCCAGCAACCCGTTTTCAAGGGAGGTAAGGAAAGAACGGAGTTGAGAAATTGGGAAGTGGAAGTAGAACTGTTTGGAGAAACTTGAATGATTGGATTTGAGCTTCAAAGGAGCATTTGTTTTGTTCTGTTTTAGTGTGAGAGAAACTTGAGTGTATTTATAAGCAGAGGGGAAGATGCCTGTGAAGAAGTAAAACAAGAGGATGTGTGGAGAGGCTTGGCTTCAACCAGGAGCGAAAGCCTAGACAACAAGTGATAAGAAGAAGCAAGAGCATAGACAACATGGTAGGAAGACAATATGGCAAGTGTAGGGACCTATACTTTCTCAGTGATATAGGAGGCTGAGGGCATTCATCAGGATTTGAGAAACAAGACCAAAGTACATAATGGATATGTAAAAAAAGATTTGGAATAGCTGCTGAGGAAAGTAAAAGAGATAGCAGATGGAGGACAGTTCTAGAATTGCATTGATCTTACTATTTGGAGTCTAGCCCTGTAACTTCACTAACCTGCTCTGTGAGTTTGGCTACATTATCTAATTACTTTTCATGTTATTCTCATCTGTGAAATAGGGTTAATGGTAGCCACTGTGAACACTCTTCATTACCGTGAGGATTAAATAGGAAAATGGCTTAATTTTCAGTGACATTAATAGCATTCTGTTTCTTGTATTACTCCCCAGTAGGACCCTGGGTTAGCTAACTAGTCCTAACTTCTCCTTTTTCTTTATTCAAGCTTCACCTGGGCCATTTATCAAGAGTGCGCTTGTCTGATCATATAGATTTGATAACGGCATTCCCATTTTTCATTCAAAACTTTATCCTGGAGGGGTTGCCCTGCCCATGGAGTCTTAACTATATCCAGAACATCCCAAATAAAGCCTGCCCTTTCTCAAAGAAAAGAAAACATACACATACCAAAACATTTTCAAATTAAAATAGGCATGGAACAGACATATTTCTGCCAAGAATAACCTCTGCTCTACTCAAAACTGGTTTATAGGATTGTAAATTGAGACCAGCCTTTGCTACTTACTCTATAGGGGCAGTGAGTCAGGATTTCCTGAAATTAAGCAATCATGTAAAATGCATTAGTGGCTTCTAAAAGACCTCCTGCTTCCTTGTGCTCAGAAATTAACCTGTTTTCTACTTGGCAGCTCTTTTATATTCTCCAGTGACCTTACTTAAGGTCCTCCCAGCAGTCTCAGAGTCAGTATGACATTGGAGCGAAGATTCATCGATGAGAATATATTTTGTTCTAGAAACATTCAAGCCAGGCGCTGACTGCTATCTATCAGTGAGAAGGTGGGAATCCAAGTCTGACTCGTGATTTTTTTTTTAGTCAAAGCTCCATTAGCTATTAGAACTAGTTCAATTCCTTGCTTTGATTAACCCAATTATAACCTAGTCTAGGTCCCACCTTTAATAGTAATTCCTAATTGCTAATCCCAATTCTCATTCTGTTTGATCTTTCTGTACCAATTTCACTTCTCTCTTGAAACACATTTTGCTTTCGGCACACTTCTCCCAGTTCTCTTCTATCCTTCATTGGTTACTTCTCCTTTGCCAACCCCACAGAGATCCCTCCATTGCCCGCCCTAATTGGCAGGTGTCAGAAATTCAAATGGCAGCAGGGGCCAGGCCAGGCAGGCAGCATGCAGGTCAGATATAATTAATAGGGAGAGAATGCATACTCCATATGAGGGCACCCATAATGGAAAGTTTCTTAAACACCATCTTGGCCAAAAATCCTTTCATGGACCGCATTAGATGGTAGAGCTGTTTAGTGACAGCAGTTCTCAGGACCCCAGTCTTCTTGTCCAGGATTCTGAGGAGAGGACCCATTTATAGGGTGTTTTGTAGACCACTTAACCCCTGCATAAGTAAACAATCATTCTTGACTTTGGGTAAGTTGCCCAACTGGATTTACTTTTAATCTATAAAATAGACTTCCCTAGAGACTCATATTTGTTTGACATGACGCAAACATTTTGCTAAGTGGCAGTGACATCATTTAGATCTTAAAGGTTTTCCAAAAGGCCCTTTCAGCTTCTATAACATAGAAGAAATGTCACCTCCATGCATCCTGTGGTCCTGTCATCTGGGTCACCCATCCAGAGTTCACTTACACCATACATGTGGCACGTGGGCAGAACTTATGAGGGAACATCATAGTTCATTACAAGGAAAGAATTCACCTTCTTTATCCAGAAATGGTTTTTTATTTTTTTATTTTTTATGCTCTCCCTGTGCAGTGTTGGTAGATTCTGTTCTCCTGGGCTTAGCATTACAAATATGTGTTTAACATCTTTTCTCCCTGAAGTTCAATTTTCTATGAGAAAATTTGCTTCAAGAAGATTCTTCAAGAAGAATCTGAATGAAAATCCCACTTCTGAAGACGCTTTTTCTTATACAGACTAAACGTTAAAAAAAAAAAAGAATATTTTGAGAAAGTTCTTGAAAAGATACAGTCTCTCACAGTTTTCATGTTTGCTGAATCTGCTACGTGTACACCAGAGGAATTACTCTATAGACCAGAAAATAAAAAGACACAGCTGCTTTTCCACAATGTGTTATCACCAGCTCAGCAGGGCCAGTTCAGTTTGGCTCAAGAACCACTGGTCCTCACTTTTCAAGGTTCCAAACAAGTGAACCTTGGTTTGAAATAAAAGATGACCCAGGTTAATAAGGAAGGAGACAAAAAATAGACACAGGAAGGAGCATAAAGGCAAAATTTAGGCCTCCCACACCCTCCCACGCTAACTTTTCCTTGGTGTCCCCTACTTTAATCCCCTCTGCATACCAGAGATTAAAATACCATGTGTTTTCATGAAGTCCTTTCTTGAAGCAGTTACTCCGAGCCCACCCTTCTCCAGTGTGCATCTGCTTGCCTTTGCTCTCCAACTTTGCCTTTAACAACGGATACAAATTTTCTCCTTATACTGGTGTTGCCTGCATACCTGCCAGAGTATAAACACCACAAGAGCAGGGGCCCTGTTGTTTTTATTAGCATTGCGTTCACAGGGCTGTGTCCAGTGTCAGGCTGTGCTTCTTAAATTCCTGTCAAGATAAATGGAATGTCCATTCATAGTGCCAGGTCTTTGTTCCAGTAATTCTATCTGGAATGTCTTCACTCTTCATCTCCAAATTCTCCGGCCCACATTCATCTCTGTCATAGACTGGATGTCTGTGTCGTCCTCCCCCTCTCTTGAAAAATATTCGTAAGTTGAAATCCTAGCCCTCAATGTAATGGTATTAGGGTGTGAAGCCTTTGGGGGACATTTAGGTCATATAAGTGGAATCTTCATGAATGAAATTAATGCCCCTATAAAAGGGGACCCAAGAACTCTCTTATCCTTCAACTCTGTGAGGACATGGCAAGAAGATGGTTATCTATGAATGAGGAAGCAAGCTCTCACCAGACACCAAATCTCCTGGTGCTTTGATCTTGCACTTTCCAGCCTCATGTAGTGGGAACTAGATGCTTGTTATTTATTAAGCCATCCAGTCTATGGTATTTTGTGATAGCAGCCAGCTGAACTAAGACAATCTCATTCTCTTTAGGGGGATGGCATTTTAAGTTTGCTCTATACAATTTAGTGTTTGAATATATCCCACACTGGTGATATCCTTTCAATTTTCAGGTCAAGATGTGGTCTATTGTTAAGTTTTTTGCTGCTCCTTACATGTTAGGTTGCTCAGTGAACTCTGGAACTCAGTAAGTAGATATTTATAATACCTACAACTTGCCAGGAGGAGCTCCATTTATGTTTGAGGTGAGACTGCAGTTCAGCTTTCAAACAAGTCAGCTTCATTCCAGGAAAGTCTGAGTAATTGCAAGAAATTGGTCAGGGAGGATAGAACAAGCAGTCCTGATCCAAGAACATAAGATCCTCCTTATAGGGGAGTCATTTCCTAGGGAGTGTGATACATTTTCTTAACAGGAATATTTGGTTTTTTTCCTAAAGAATTCTTTCCCTCCACACAACACCCCCTCACTCCCATTTTCATGTTGACTAATTAAGAATCCTTCTTATGGGGTTATTAGCATTTGTGGATGACACCCTTTGGGATCCTTCAGAGGAGTATTTTGGTCTCTTGCGGATTGCTTGCTCTAAGGCAAAGCCACAGAGGGGTACTTGTTCCTCTTTCATGACAAGGAGGAGATAAACACCAGTTAAAATCCAACTTCTGAGGCAGTGACATGTGACCCTAAACAATTAGCAGTTGCAGAATGGACTTAGGGAATTTGCGCCACCCCCCCCCCCCGAAGTTTCTGCTTGTGACAGAAATGACAGATTGATGTACCATTAGGCAGTCAATCGGTGATGTACAAGAATAATTAAGGTTATATTTAACCAAATGGAAGATTTTATCAGGACTCTTTCCATTGGATTGCTATAAATCCAACTCAAACTAGCCTCAGCCAAAAAGGGGATTTAGTGGCAAACCTAACTGAGAAGCCCCAGTGTGGTGGAGCTGGCAAGCTATAGCCCATTGTCTGCTGTTGTAAATAAAGTTTTGCTGACACATAGCCATGCTTGTTCTCAGACATATTTTCTACAGCTGCTTTCAAGCTAAAACAGCAGTATTGAGTATTTGCAAGAAAGCCCTTATAGCCTGCAAAACCTAAAATATTCACCATGTAGTCCTTTCTAGGAAAAGTTTGCCTACCTGCAGCCTTGGAGCTCAAATGTCATTAGGATTCTCTATCTCTTGAGAGTTGTCTGACATGGTTTCACTTTGGGGCTTCACATGTGTCCTAAACAACTCCAGCAGGGAGTCTTAGGATTTACTCTCAACTGACAACTTGGGGAGATTCCCATCGTGGATTGCTGCCTGTGGATTTACACTGAATGGTTTAGGCCTGGGTCACACTGTTAGTCTGGTTGCTGGGATTGAGTCAGCCACCTCCAAGCCACGGAGACTGAAAACAAGGGAGAGGCTCTCTAAGGGGGATGCTAGTAAGTCGAAATCTACAAATGTCTCTTACAAAACTTGTCCCTCCAATTCGTAGTTGGTCACATTCTGATCCTGGACATTTCTCAAGGCCTGTCAACGAGGCCTTTATGTGATTTCGCAGACACTTAAGGGATTACTAGTAATAATTCTAATAATCAGTGGTTATTGGTGAGGTTCCAGTCCCAATAATTCTGATAGCCAGTTGTTATTGATGAGGTTCCAGTGCCAAACACTATCCTAAGCACTTAACATTTTCTCATTTATCTTCCCAAAAGCTCTTAAAAATTAGGTCTTCTTATTTCCATTTTACTCAGGGCTTGTGTGACAGTACCTGAGAGTCTGCCATAGTGGGTGACAGGACGCCCAACAAGTGCTCCCTCCATACTCATTCCATAGCATCATTTCCATTGCTTCCTATCAGGTTTTTTGTTAAGTTTAAGAATAAAGGTTTCTATTGAGAAAAAAAAAAACCATAAGACTAGTAGATCTCCAAGATCTCTGCCAATATTCTCTGCTTATTGTTGCAAAACCCCTCTGCTTTTCTCCACTCTGCTCTGTATCCTGGGACGCTCACCTGTATGGACCGCATCAAAAGGTTCCCTTGTGCTCTGGCTTCCTAGTGAGTGGGTTTGGTCAATAAGAGAATACCGGATAAACAAAAGATGAAAGGAGACAGAGGTCAGGGTATTAATTCTCAGTGGCTACGTTCAAAGACTACAGCTCCTGTTGGGTCCTCTTCAGGTTTGGCTGAATGTGTCATTCTATGGCCCCATCTGGTCTAGATGTGGTAATGACTCACCGCTGTTGCTAGCACTGGCCCACATCACCAGCATTTGGAACCTTGTTGCAATGAAAACATGTCTAGTTTAGGTCTATACTTTTGTAAATGGTCCCTTTTTAAAATATTCTTCCTTTGCCCATTTTGAATGGGCCATTAGAACCCTGACTATATAATCTATTAGGATTTCAGGATCTATGATTCTATCCATAGTAAACTTAGGTTCACCTACCCCATATCCATTCCCACACCACTTACATGTCTGCTATATGCCAGGGACACCCAACAGTGGATAGTTCCTTTAGCTCTAACATCCTCTCAGCCTTTGACTCAAAACACTTTATCAGAATTTTTTTTAAGTTTATTTATTAATTCATGAGAGACACACACAGAGAGAGAGAGAGAGAGAGGCAGAGACATAGGCAGAGGGAGAAGTAGGCTCCCTGCAAGGAGTCCGATGTGGGACTTGATCCTGAACCTTGGGATCACGCCCTGAGCTGAAGGCAGATGCTCAACTGCTGAGCCACCTAGGCATCCCTATCAGAATTTTTTAAAAAGAAAACTAAGCAAAAGATAGAAAAATAAACTGACATCTGTGGATTTCTTTTCAAATATCTAGAAGAATAAGTACATACTTTTCCCAAATGTTATTGCTTTTATTTCTTTACTCATCCATTTAACAAACCTGGAGTACCTGCATTCTAGGTATTTGGATTGGCTTTGGAGATCTAGACCCAGCACAAATGTCAAGGATTTTACAGACTCATGGGGGAAAGACAAGTAAGTTTACCTATCATACTCATGATTCACTTTCAGACTTGCAGAGATATCCTGCAGCACCAAAGACAGCTCAGAATCAATCTTTCAATAAGGATTGCAATGGAAATGTGTCTGGTTAACTTTGGTTACTCTGAGAATAAATTTTACTGTTAAAATAACAGTAAATAAAATAAATAAATAGAAACCTATTATGGTTTCTAAAATGAATTCTCATTCATTTGGATTCTACTGATTTAGATTTTGATTCATTGAAATTTTCATCTTCACAACTGACTGGAATTTCTGAATTTGGTAATTCTTTCCTCTGTAGATTATCAGAGTCTTTTTCATTAACATAAAGAATTCAATACAAAATTTTAGGGTTACTTGGATTAAGACAAATACATAAGTAATTTAAAATAATGCAAAATAATGGAGAAATAGGAAAACTATGAGAAGCATTATGCTCAGAGAAAGAAGCACAGTAAGGAGATAATATTTGAATCTTAGGGCCAGGGAGGGATCGGTTGGTAGAACTTGGAAGGGAGAGAGTATTCCTGATCAAGACCATAAGCTCACTAGCAGGAAATGATAGAATGTGCTTCAGACATTATAAATAGTTCTATTTGACTATAATGCCTGTGTTAGAGACACCTATTATCTTTACCACTCAACAACCACAACTGTTCATCTTTCTTCTAATATATGATGTTACTAGATACTGTACTAGATTTTATTTATTCATTCATGTGAATTGTAGATATTGTAGATATTGCACGTTGAGAATAACTCTCCCTGGTGTTATCTGATTAGAGATGAGCCAGGTTGTGAGACAGACAACCTTCAGTTCCAGGGTTGGCCTCACTTGGTCAGTTACTCAGCACATCTGGATCACAGGCCAAAGTGATTGGTCTAAATTGGCTTACATGCCTCTCACTGAACCAATGAGAATCAGATGCCGGACTTCTATTTGATGTGGCAAAGATCTAGTGAGAATCTCACTCTGAGAGTTCTCTTTCCACTGGATTTGAAGTTAAGAGGTGGTAGAGGAAGGAGCTGCTGCAGCCAGCCTGTGATAGTGAGGGGAAAATCTAAGAATGAAGCCAGTGTAGAGGAAAGGCATCTTGAAGACAGAGAGAGAGAGAGAAACTGGTCTCTGATGTACTCCTGAAGCTGAGGTAATCCTTGTGTATTCCATTAACCAACCAATGATTACATTTCTCTGTACAATCCCTTTATTTCCTAAGCCAGTTTTAATTAGGATTTCTAGGTCTCCTTGTAGATGAAAAGAGAGTGATAAGCCTGGATAGTTTGAAATCAGAGTACAAAAGGCCTCGAATACCAGGTTTTGGACTAGATTCAATAGCAAGAATTTTTGCAAGGGTTGACCTAATTCTTAGATTTTTTTTCTTTAGGGTGTATAAGACATTTTCACACAAATTAACTCATTGCATCTCTAGTTACCCAATGCAATACATGTTATTCATAATTTGTGAACAAGGAAATGGAGTCCCAGGAAAGTTAAATGACTTGCTTAAAGTCATGCAAATCATGAAACAGAGAGGAAAGCTTCCATCTTGGGTCCTTGATTCTGAATCCATGATGCTAATAGCAAAGCTGTCTCACCAACACGCACAAAATGCTGAATCTGAAAATCTCATAGGATTCTCAATCACAAAGATACCTTTCTGGTTTCATGATCTATCTGTATTGTAACTGATGTAACTTTTGGACAGAATGAGGTAAAGCTGGTACAGATCTCTTCTGATCCTAGGAAGCATCTAGAGTGTGTTGCCATGGAAAGAACATGGGCTTCAAATACATAAGGCACTTGACTACTCTAACAGCAAGGCCACTGGGCAAGTCACCTCGTATTTCCTCTTTTGTAAAATGTTGATGACCACAATTCCCACCTTGTTGGGTCAATATCAGAAAATAATATGGAGGGCAGCCCCGATAGCCCAGCGGTTTGGCACTGCCTTCAGCCTGGGGTATAATCCTAAAGACCCAGGATCGAGTCCCACATCAGGCTCCCTGCATGGAGCCTCTCCCTCTGCCTGTGTCTCTGCCTGACTCTCTCTCTCTGTCATAAATAAATAAAATCTTAAAATAATAATAATAATAATAATAATAATAATAATAATATGGAAAGTTCCTGGCACAGAACAGGCTTTCTATAAATGTTAGCTCTATTATGGAGGATTGTAGAAGCAAGGCTTTTGAATCACAGAAGTGGGTTTAAATCCTGACTCTGCTCCTAAAGTACTGTATGACCTCAGCTATACAGTAAGTTTCAGGATGGCAGAGACGAGCAGAATGAGCCTATCCTCATTCTTGCTGAATCTACAATGGCCCTAGGAGGCAGTCAGTGAATATTTGAATGAATTTAAGCAAATGACCTAAGTTTTCTTTTTCTTTAAGATTTATTTGAGAGAGAGAGAGCACAAATGAGAGGAGGGACAGAGGGAAAGAATCTTCAAGTAGCTTCTCAACACAGAGCTCAATCCCATGACCCATCAGATCATGACCTGAGCTGAAATCAATAGTTGGACACTCAACCAACTGAGCCACTCAGGAGCCCTAGTAAATGACTTAAGTTTTCTAAGCCTGAATTTAAAAAAAAATTTAGATAATATTCAAGACTATTCTAAGGAATGGAGGATACAATACATATAAGATGCTTGCCTCAATGCCTAGCCCATAGTAAGTGCTCAGTAAATAATATTTGTGGCTAATTTCTATCAAAGGCTTACCACGCTTCTAAACACTCTACATATATTCATTCGCCTAATTCTCAACCCTCTCCCCTTCCCTACTTTACAGATAAATGAGTTGCAGCCCTATTTTTTTTTATTATTATCTAAATACTTGATGCTGTATTAGGCTTGGAGACTCCCAGAGTCCAACTCTTTCTTTTCTTTTTAAGGTTTGAGACCCTCAGGGCATCGAATTCAGGGTCTGTTAAATGAGGGCTTCTCTTTTTTCTCTTTTGCTTTATGAAGAAGAAATAAAAGCTCCTTTCTTTCAAAACACAATGAAGACTTTCTCTGGTCCTCCTCCTCCTTCCCCCATTATTTCCAGAGAGTGAGGCTGGACTGCCTGAGGTTTTGTCTGGCAGGAGCCCTTTCATTCAAAGACCGCCAACAACTCAACGAGCCAGCCAGGCCTTTGCCCTCTCTGGGCTGACTTGGAAACCTCAGTGAGGACCTCCCTGGTTCCAGAGGTTTCTCGATTTTTCCCTGAATTGCCTGCTGCCATCTGCTGGCCGAATTAAGTTAGAATGATCACCTTGTTTTCCAAGTCTCCCAAAGAAGCTCAGGCCGTTTCTCAGCGCGGCCTCCTGCGGCATCTTCGGCATCTTGGGGGTCACCAGACCCACCGGGCCAGACCAAGCCCGCCTTGGTTCAGGCCCAGGGGCTCAGGCAAAGCCGGCTGTCAGCAGATGTCCATTCCGGAGCGCAGAAGCGAATGTTCAGCTCGCCTCACAGGTGGAAGCAGGGGACCTCTCAAACCATTATCCCAAAACTAATCTGCCTCCTATCCTACAACTGTGCCATCTTGTCTGGAACCAGGTGTCTCACCTCCTTCACCCCTACCCCACCCCCGTCTCCCATGGGCCTCCTTCATCTGCACTAGTGACTTTGCACAAGACTCAGATTACCAGGACAATCAACTATGATTTCTTTTCTTTTCTTTTTTTTTTTTTTTGGTAAACAATCCCACTGGAAAGGTTATCAGGATAGTGAAAGAAGCCCCCATATCCTTCTCCCAGAGGCCCCACTCAAGTTTTCCCAATTGTTAGTAGCTCCTTTATAGCAGAGGAGTCAACCCAGGATCACATGTTGCTCCATTTGTCATGTTTTCCTAGGATCACTCAACCTGGAATGTTCTTCATTTTTTCCTTGAAGGCCTATTATGACTTTCATAACCTTGGCATTTTAAAATAAGTTACATGCCAGCCGTTTTTGTAGACTGTCCTTCAAGTTGGCATTTGTCTGATGTTGTCTTGGAAGAAAACCCAGTTTATGTATTTGGAGATAAACTATAACACACTATGTCTTTTCATTGTATCCTACCTGCTGCTACACAGCGTCTGTCCCTCTGTTTCTGATGGTGTTAGTTGTGATCACTTTCATTAAGAGTCTCTGTCAGATTACTGTGAAGTTCCTCTTATTTTTTTAAAAATATTTTCTTTATTTATTCATGATAGACAGAGAGAGAGAGAGGCAGAGACACAGGCAGAGGGAGAAGCAGGCCCCATGCAGGGAGCTGGACGCAGGACTCGATCCTGGGACCCCAGGATCACGCCCTGGGCCAAAGGCAGGTGCTAAACTGCTGAGCCACCCAGGGATCCCTGAAGTTACTCTTTTTTATAATTGCATTAGTCTCCTATTGCTTCTGTAACAAATTACCACAATCTTAGTGACTTAAAGCAACACAAATTTGTTTTCTTACCGTTTCGGAAGCCATGAATCCTATGGGTCTCACTGAATTAAAATCAGAGTGTCCACAGGTCCATGTCACTAATGGAGGCTCAAGGAGAGCATCGGTTTCCTTGCTTTTTCCAACTTCAATAGGCCACCTGCGTTCCTTAGCTCATGGGCCTTCCTCCCATCTTCAAATCTTTCTCTGACTCCAAGCACTGCTCCTGCTTATATCTCCTTCTCTGCCTCTCTTTCACTGATAAGGACACTTGTGATTCCACTGGGCCCACCTGAATAAACTCCCCGCATCAAGATCATTAACTTATTCACATCGGCTAAGTACCTTCCACCATGGAAGAAAATATGTTCACAGGTTCTGGGATAGTACGTGAACATCTTTGAGGGGCTGTTACGCTGCCTACAACGATAATCAATAAATATTTTATGGAGAGGTATTTTGAGACGATGGAAACTTGTTACCGATCCCACTTTCACCCATGAGTTTTAGCCTCCACTGATGTTCTCCTGATTAATGATTCCTATAGTTATTACTGATACCAAATAGTGATTTTCTAATTCCAGTATTCTTTCTTTCTACATTTATTAGTTGGCTTTCTACTGTAAGGGGAAGCTTTCTCTTCTCTCCATATATTTATCCATTCATTCACTTATTTATATCAGTGTGAACTTCTTAAATTTGTAGATTAGGATCCATTATTATTGGTATTTATTCTGATGCTTGAATTGCCCCAGATTTGGCCAGTGGGAGCCTTTTGAAGTTGCTTTTTATGTCCTTTTTTTTTTTTTTAATATTTTATTTATTTATTCATGAGAGACACAGAGAGAGAGAGAGGGGCAGAGAGAGAGGCAGGTCCCTGCAGGGAGCCTGATGTGGGATTCGATCCTGGGACTCTGGGACCACGCCCAGATATTATGATATATAATATATAATGGGCGAAGGCAGGCACTAAACCTCTGAGCCATCCAGGGATCCCCCCTTTTAATATAATTTTTTATTTTTTATTTATTTATCTTTTTATTTATGATAGTCACACACACAGAGAGAGAGAGAGAGAGAGAGGCAGAGACACAGACAGAGGGAGAAGCAGGCTCCATGCACCGGGAGCCTGACGTGGGATTTGATCCCAGGTCTCCAGGATCGCGCCCTGGGCCAAAGGCAGGCGCCAAACCGCTGTGCCACCCAGGGTTCCCGGATCCCCCCTTTTATGTCCTTTTAACATTCCCTGTCATTCTTCATTACTTTCTGTTAAAAGATAATCCAGGCTCATCTTGTCATTTCTTGGCTCCAACCCTGGAATCAGCCATTTCTCCCAGGAACCCTGGTTCCTTCTAGTGGAGAGAGATGCTCATAATCCAGGATCTGGGCAGTCTGTATGCTCATTGCTACTGGAGTATCACGGCTTCCAGCTCCTCTCAGGCAGCAGAGCCAGGAAATACACATTTACATGTCTCTATTCCTATCTGTATATTGTGAAAACCGAGAGTTCATGATGTCCACAATTCTAATTTACCACCACAGGATTCATTTTAGATTTTCTTCTTTGCATATTTATGCCTTTGTGAGAAAACTGACTCAGAGTTACCCTCAATCTATGTAAGCTATTTGCTCAATTTTCCTGTATGTGGTTGATCTCTTGACCCTGCTATGGTGCTGTCGCCGTTCTGTGCAGACTGTAATCCCTGCTCAGGCCTGCCTCCTCCACTTGGCCTGCTGACTCTGTTTGCTCCTGCCTAATCGCTTTTTGATGGAGAAAGGGAAAAAAAAAGAAAGGCAGGCAGACAGGCTTTTTTTTTTTTTTTTAATTTTTAAGGGAAGGGAAGGAAAGGAAAGAGGAAAAGACAGTCATGCACATTTTTAATGGACTTCTCATCCCTACCACTATTGTCATTTCTTGTTTAGACATTATTTTCTCCATTAAAATTTAAACTCTGTGGGGACAATGACCTTGTGTGCCTTGCTCACTGTGGATTGAATCCCTAGGGCCTAGCACAATGCTTAGCACATAGTAGGCACTTAACATATTTTAAAATAAATGATTCTGTAAGGCAATAATAGCACAGTTGTAACTATTGAACAGTTTATAACACAACCAAAGGTACACCATCTAAGCAGATACCAGTGACTACATAGCCCAAATCATCTGTGACCTTTTTTCAACTAGAAACCATATGTTGACACTTTAAATAAATTTGCTTTTTACTTTATTTATAAAGATTTGATTTATTTATTCATGAGCGACACAGAGAGGCAGAGACAGGCAGAGGCAGGCTTCCTGCAAGGAGCCTGACATGGGACTCGATCCCAGATCCTGGGATCATGCCCTGAGCCGAAGGCAGACGCTCAACGGCTGAGCCACCCAGGCGTCCCAAATTTGCTTTTTAGAATTTTCTCCAAGGCCGAGCGCCCCAGGGTAAAGAGATCCCATTTAGTGAGCCTTTATCGTTATTAAACATTTCTCTGGTTTTGGAATCTAACGTTATTGCGAACAGGTTTTTGAAACAAGAATTTCAGTGCAAAGTTGTATTGCTGGACAGTTTCAAAAACCATTGGGCGCCGCACTTGGCTGAACTGCTGCTGGCGCGCAGGCCAGACGACGGCGTGTTCCGCAGTTCTGTACCAATGACCACTGCCATACCCATCACACACGATGGTTTCATTATTATTAACGATGTTATTTATTTATTCATGGGAGACACAGAGAGAGAGGCAGAGACCTAGAGGGAGGAGCGGCTCCCCGCGGGGTCATGCCCTGGGCGCCTGGCAGCGCCCCCCCCCCCCCACCTCCGCGCCCCTGCGCCCCCGGGAGCCCAACGTGGGACTGATACTGGGTCTCCAGGACCATGCCCTGGGCCAAAGGCAGGCGCTAAACCGCTGAGCCACCCAGGGATCCCTCCCACAAGCATTTTAAAAAAGAGCTGGGGGATCCCTGGGTGGCTCAGCGGTTTAGCGCCTGCCTTTGGCCCAGGGCGTGAGCCTGGAGTCCCAGGATCGAGTCCCTCATTGGGCTCCCTGCCTGCCTGTCTCTCTCTCTCTCTCTTATAAATAAATAAAATCTTAAAAAAAAAAAAAAAAAAAAAAGAGCTGTGCTCCTTGGTGCCAGCTCCTCTGGCCCCAGCTCGGCCGGGCCGGCGCCTCGGGTTTCCCGGAGCACGGGCGTCCTTGCAGGGACTGGAGGGCTCGGAGGCTGCTCCGGCACAGGACCTGCCAGAAGGTGCCAGAAGGTGCCAGAAAGTGCGCGCACGGCCGGAGCGGCTGTCGCCAGGGCTGGGCGCCTTGCTCAGCGCCCACGGCTACAGCTGCGGGGGAAGAGCCGCCTTCCCTCCCTCCCTCCCTCCGAGAGGCTGCCTGGGTCGCTCGGGTCCAGGAGGTGCTGCGGCCCGGGAGCCCCGAGGTGGTAGAGCTGCGCCGGGGGGGCGGGGGCGGGCAGCGCAGGAACTCGGGGGGCCTCCGTGCCCGCCCTGGGCCGCCCCCAGCCGGGCGCTTCGGTGCCTCCCACCCCTCCCCAGCGTCCCCTGCTGCGCCCCCAGCCCCCTGACCTGTAGGCCCAGGAAGGCCCGGGATGGGGGGGGAGCAGTGAACTGACCCCCCACTTTTTTTTTTCTTTTTTTAAGATTTTAATTATATTCGTGAGAGACACACAGAAAGAGGCACGGACACAGGCAGAGGGAGAAGCAGGCTCCACGCAGGGAGCCCGAGGTGGGACTCGATCCCGGGGCCCCAGGGTCACGCCCTGGGCGGAAGGCTGCGCTACCCAGGCTGCCCAACCCCCCATTTTCAGCGGTCTCATTGCAACCACATTCCCCTACCCCCAAAAAGAGCTTCAAGATCCCGTTCTAGATCTCATTCAAAGTCAAGGTCACAGTCTAGATGGAGTTCCAGGGATTAACCTAGAACTCCACATTCTTTGCACACTATCATGGAACACTTTCCTACTTGCTCAGGCAGTTACTCTTCCATGTATGTACTTGGCCTCTTCTGCAAGAGGAATCTCCTGGAAATGGGGGCACCCAGAGATTTGATTTGTGGCCAAATTTGATGGGAAAAAAAATGAGGTTCTAAGGAAATGGTGGCATGAAGACCCTCTCCCTTCTTTGTAGAATTAACTTTGATTTTATGACTTTTGAGCTAAAATAACTTTTATAAAGATTAAGCTCATTTAGATTTTTTTTTTTTAAAGTATTTCAGCAGAATCTGCTGCAGGGGCTTTGTTGTTTTGTTTGCACTTTTCAATTAACCGTTTCAAGCTTTGAATACCTAAGGCTTTAGAGGGAGATCCTGATTTTCAGTTATGTTGGCTTTTTATAAAGCTTGAGTTATGTAAGATTTCAATTAAAATTTGCTACCAAGGGCAGCCTGGGTGGCTCAGCGGTTTAGCGCCGCCTTCAGTCCCTGGTGTGATCCTGGAGACCTGGGATCGAGTCCCATGTTCGGCTCCCTGCATGGAGCCTGCTTCTCCCTCTGCCTGTGTCTCTGCCCCTCTCTCTCTCTCCTCTCTGTGTATTCTCATGAATAAATAAATAAAATCTTTAAAAAAATAATAAAATAAAATTTGCTACCAAGATGATTGTCTTATTGAATAGGTCACTATCAAATTTCTTTAAATATTGATAATTTGCTTTTTGTGGAAACAAAATGTAAAGTCTACGTAAATGTAAAAGAAAGCAAGCCTCAGACCAGCAATAAATTACTTAATTTGGAGGAAAAAAAAAAAGGTTCACAACTCTGACTGCCTAGAATCATTTTTATTAAAATCTCAGTGTCCTGGAACCACCACCACTACCGATTCTGATCTCATTGATTCAGGGGGTGCCCAGGCACAAGTACATCCATTCAAAAGCGGGCCCTGTGATTCCTGGGGGCAGCCAGGCCTGAGAACCACCGTCTGCACCCTTGGTCCTCGTAGGCGTGTGTGAGGATGAGTCCAGGAACCCCAGGGAGTGTGAGCTTCCCCTCAGCACAGTGGTTCTCTACCTTGACACACCTTACAATCACCTGGGAATCTTTCTAAAATCCCAGCACCCAGGCTGCTCTCCAGGTGAATTACATCATAATCTCTGGGGATGGGATCCAGGATCTGTATTTTTTAAAGGCTCCTCAGGAGATTAAAATGGGCAGCTGAGTTTGACAGCCACTGAGCTTGAGTGTTTCCCAGGGTCTTCTGAAATGGTGCTTCTCAACTGTCTGTGGTTAAAGGCCAGTTTTGCTTTTTTTCTAACTTTTCATTCTTTGCTGATGATTTTGTAAAATGCAATAAAAATGAATCACTAGAGGGGCACCTGGGTGGCTCAGCTGGTTAAGCACCATATTCTTGATATCAGCTCAGGTCTTGATCTCAGGGTTGTGAGTTCAAGTTCCGAGTTGGAACAATGGGCATGGAGTCTACTTAAAAAAAAAAAAAAAAAAAGCATCACTAGAAAAATGAGATTTAGAAAGCAGACATAAGAAAATACAAGCTCAGATATTTTAATTATTAGATTGGAAGTCTCAAAATTTGCTGTTAAGTTTCTAAATTGTCTTGATTTCTATACTTATGGACTGTTAACAGCTTGTGAACCAGTGCTGGTCTGCGAGCCACACTTGGAATAACAGTGTTCTAGAAACACCATTACAGGAACTATAGATAGATGTTGTATGTGGGAGAGGGAATCAACCAGAGTTGTTAAATATGGTAGAGTATCTTTCTAGTTCAGGACACCAAGGGCCCTCGGCTTTTGAGGACTCTGATAAGTTCTGAGGTGACAAAAATTGTTCTTTTTTTTAATTAATTTATTTATCCTTCAAATAGGCTCCACGCCCACGGTAGGGCTTGAACTCACAACCCTGAGGCTGAGAGTCCCCTGCTCTGCGGACTCTCCTGGTGCAGCTCATCTAATTCACTGTTTCCCAATCTTCTAGGATGGGGCTGCTTCTCCTAATGAAGCAGCGGCTTTATTGCAGGTATGAAGTGTGATCTGCTTAACTGCTCAGCTTCCACCTGGTGATGCCTGCACACTCCGGCGAGGGAGGCACATCTTAGCGGAGTCCTGCCCCGGTCCCGGCCTGTGCCCGGCGCCGGCTCCCTCGCCCGTGGCTCCACGTCGGTGGCCTTGGGGCGCTCATCGGTCTTGCCCGACTTTCCCCTAAACGGGCTTCGGTCTGTCCACTCCCGTCGCTGCCTCCCCCACCCCCCGCCCCGGGACACCACCGTCTCACTCAGATTGCCGGAGCCCTCCTCGCTGGTCTGTCCGCCCTTGCCCCGCCGCCTCCCCTGACCCGGCTCGGCCCGTCCGGGGCCTCTAGGTGCCCCCGCAGCAGCAGCGCCTGGGCCTGGGCGTCCTTCCTCCACCGCAGCTGCTTCTAGCTGCTCCCACCCCTCCCGGCCCGCCCGGTGGGTCGTCAGGGTGGGCCCATTAGGTCTTGGGGTGGGTCTTCAGGTTGGGCCTACTAGGTCTTCCCGGTGGGTCTTCAGCGTGGGCCCACTAGGACTTAAGGGTGGGCGCATTAGGTCGGTCTTCAGGGTGGGTCTTTGGGGTGGGCCTATTAGGTCTTCAGGATGGGCCCATTAGGTCTTGGGGTGGGTCTTCAGGGTGGGTCTTCAGGGTGGGCCTTCAGGGTGGGCCCATTAGGTCTTCAGGATGGGCCCATTAGGTCTTGGGGTGGGTCTTCAGGGTGGGCCCATTAGGTCTTCAGGATGGGTCTTCAGGATGGGCCTACTAGGTCTTCAGAGTGGGTCTTCAGGGTGGGCCCACTAGGTCTGCAGGGTGGGCCCATTAGGTCTTGGGGTGGGTCTTCAGGGTGGATCCATTAGGTCTTGGGGTGGGTCTTCAGGGTGGACCCATTAGGTCTTCAGGGTGAGCCCAGACATCTCTGCCCAGGGAAACTCCCCACAGCCACCAGCCTAGGGGGTAGCCCCCTCCTGTGGTCCCTCCAGACGACTCATCCAACAGCTTGGGTTTCCATCGACTGTTGACCCCACTAGACTCGAGCTCCTCTAGGACAAGACTTGAGCCTTCCTCGTCCTTCCATCTTCGGCACCTGGCCCTCTGCCCATGCACGCGAGGTGATCCGTACATACTCATTGACCTGCCGGGTGGAGGAGGGAGCAAGGGAATACAATGTCATCTATGTGCAAACCACAGGAGCCCCAGAAGACCCCCTGAAGATTGCGCTTCGGCAGCCCAGAAAGCCCTCAGGCCTGCCCTGTACCTCCATTCGAACTGCATCATCAGGCCAGGAGCCCAAGGGTCTTCTTGTTTCTTTTCCCAGGGTCCAGCTTCTGTTCAGCTCCTTCAGGCTGATGTCTTTGTGGCACGATCTGCCTGATTTAGAGTTTGGGTTTTGCGTGGTTGAAACTGCCTCTCAGGTTGTCCTCAGCCGTTGGCCATAGCCAAGGATGTGGAGTCCTCCTTTCTGGACTGTGGAGCAGCAGTTGGGCTTTTGCCAATTCCCTGGTGGGGTGAGGGCATCCAGCCCGAGGCCACTGCATCTACTTACCTCAGTCCTCGGGCCCGGGTGACCTGGCCAGTGCCGAGGACTTCCTGAGACTTGTGGGGTTACTGACCTGCTGGGCTGGTTATTGTTTGCTCCTCTGTACTCCTTGTCTACCCTTCTCTGTCATGCTCTGTGCATCACATTGGCTTCCATACCCTGCGGGTTCCTGTTGGATTTAACCAACATGAGGCACTGAAAGGAGATTGGAGGTTGAGAGGAGAGAGAAGTCTGGAATGTATTCCTTGGCTCCGTCCTATTGGGCCAGGGTTTTGGTAGTGCCTGAATTTTTCTCTACCACACTTCCTGTGGGCTGGCCTCTCTTCTAGGGCTCCAGCTCTCACCAGCTTCTAAAAACATCATTCCCTACCCTTGCCCCTTTCAGGCTGCAGGACGTAACAGCTTCCTGCTGCTGTGAGTCCCTGGGTGCTTCTTGTCTCTTGCTGGTTCACTTCACCTTGCCCACACTTCTATAAATAATTCCCTGATTAAACTCACTTTAATTCACCCCTTGAGTGCACCATCTGTCTTGCTGGCACCCTGTGTGATGAGATCCTCTTCTGGTACCATGTCTTCACCTCAAGGAAGCTACAACCCATGTCTCTTGGACTAGTCCGGTGTCTTTCCGCCCCCATTGTCATCACCACCCTTGCTCTGGAATCTAGAAACTATTTTCTTTTTTAAAAGATTTTATTTTTCAGCAATCTCTACACCCAGTGTGGAGCTTGAACCCACAACCCCGAGATCAAGAGTCACATACATGCCCCACCAACTGAGCCAGTGAGGCTCCCCTAGACTCTAAATATTAAACATATAACAATAATACTGTCATTTTGAGTTTTTTTATATGCCAAACATCATGCTAAATGTTTTACATAAATGATCTCATTTAATCCTTACAGCAAGCTTAAGAAGCAACACTGCGAGGCAGGTATTATTTATTATCCTCATTTTAAAAATGAAAACTCTGAATCTCACAGAGCTTAAGTTACCCAGCAGAAGTCATGCAGCAGAGAAACAGCAGAGCAGGGATTTGAGTCTGACTGCTTGACTCCAAAGCTACCACTTTTAGAACTACTGGGTTATTTGCTTGTGAGGCGACCGTATCATTCTACTGACTCTTGGAGCTTCCTGTCAACCGAAACCCCATCACATGACAGTTGTGGTCTGGCTGGGGCCAGCTGGGAAATCAGGGTGAGGGAAAAACCGCCCAGAAAACAGCCCTGAGATGAGATAGCTCTGATTGAACAAAGGGGTTGACACAGAGTCAGAGCTTAAAGACCCTGGTGGTGTCCTAACAAAAGAAAGGGCAGGACAGGCTTCAGGTGGAAAAAGCTGCAGGCAGTTTACATCACATTCCTCACTGTGGCCAGCTTTGGTGCCCATAAAGCTAAGTAAGAAAAGTTCTGGAAAGCCCAGAGGGAAGTCAGACTTATGCTTGGATTTTAAAGAGCAGGAGAGTAGACTTGGCCATTGCAGGCATCCAGGCCAGAGTCAAAGTCAACATTGTCTGTTGACCACTGACGTCTCCAGGTGAAGGAAGAGAAAACAGGAACCTTTGACCACGGGAAGACCAAGCTTCTCTCTTTTGCATTCCTCATCCTCACATGGCCCAAAAATGATCAAAATGTGACCTTTATTTTGTCACTTGTCCCCCAGTAAGAGTAAAAAACTTGAGTTCTGTACTTCTTTGTTTCCTTATATATGTGTCTCTTAAAATTGTTATTTTTAAAATAAAAATACATTTTGTGGAGATTTTAAAAAGATACAGAGAAATAAATGAAATAAGTAAAATCACCTTTAATTTCACTTTCCATAAATAATTATTAATGCATTTTGATGTATGATTTTCAAATTGTACCAGAGAACTCCCTGGAATATGGACGTGTCTAGTTCATAGCATGTAAGAGAACACATGGGCAGTGCCCCAGGTCCCCCACTTAGATCATACCAGAGATGTTCCCTTTAATTTCTACTAGTATTTGGGATTCTGCATGAGATTTTGAGTGGGGTACATAGAGCAGCTTTAGAAAGTCATGAAAACAGGGGCCCCTGTGCGGCTTAGTGTTTGAGCATCTGCCTTCAGCTCAGGTCATGATCCCAAGGTCCTGGGATCCCAAGGTCCTGGGATCGGGCTCCCTGCAGGAAGCCTACTTCTCCCTCTGCCTGTGTCTCTCATGAATAAATAAATTTATTTTTTCTTAAAAAAAGAAAAAGACATGAAAACGACTGCTCTGCATCTTCATGTTTAGTGGCTTCATAGTATACAGACAGGTCACAATTTGTCAAACTATCTGCCCAAAATGAGACAAGGTCTGCCTTCAGAGAGGTGTCTGGGAAAGAACAATAAGAAATAATCAGTTGAGAGAGTTTTCACTCTCCCCATCACTGTCACATTTCTCTTACTAGAATTAAATCCCAAACTCTTCAATTTCCAAAGACTCCTTAAGACATTGGTCCTGTGAGTACTTCAGTTTCTTTCTCTACCAATTATTTTCTTAAATTTACCTCCAGAAAAATAACCATTCGGGGAAAAAAATATAGTGACGTTTAATGAATATCTGCCATTTTTTCTCCTTCCAATGAGTTCAGAGTTGTGGACAAACTCCTATATTCCTTCCAAAGACAGAGTGAACGATTGTAAGATGTTTTCCTAAGAAACATGGAGAGCTGGGGGATCCCTGGGTGGCTCAGTGGTTTAGCACCTGCCTTTGGCCCAGGGCCTGATCCTGGAGACCCGGGATCGAGTCCCACATCTGGCTCCCTGCATGGAGCCTGCTTCTCCCTCTGCCTGTGTCTCTACCTTTCTCTCTGTGTCTCTCATGAATAAATAAATAAAATCTTAAACAAGAAAAAAAGAAACATGGAGAGCTGGGAGGTTATTGTTGTTGCTGTTATTTTTTCTGTTCTAGATTAAAGAATGAAGTTCTTGGTGTCAGCGATGTTTCTACATTGCACAGGTAGCTACAGAGGAAGAAAATGAAGAAACCGGACACTGTGTTATAACCATTTTCCCAAGCTCATTTCATGTTCTCTGAGGAATGAAGTTATTTATTTATTTATTTTAATAGTTTGACTTTTTAATTTTTTAAAAAAGATTTTATTTATTTATTCATGAGATACACACAGAGAGAGAGAGAGAGAGAGAGGCAGAGACACAGGCAGAGGGAGAAGCAGGCTCCATGCAGGGAGCCCAATGTGGGACTTGATCCTGGGTCTCCAGGATCACGCCCTGGGCTGAAGGTGGCGCTAAACCACTGAGCCACCCAGATGTCCCGAATGATATTATTTTAGAGTGTGTACCATTATGAGTGCTTTTCAGTGGAGAGCTATGATTCCAAAGGCACTACATTTATGAGGTGGCAATTTTGCAGTATTACATACAAGACAGTATTACATATATGATGGAGTCATCGCACCTGTGAGAAGCAATGAATGCTCTCAATGGAAAGTGCACTTCTAGAAGGAAGAGGAAGGCTGAGAAGCCAGGGCAGGAGAAAGAGGAGAAAAAGGTGGGCACGGCCCGGCCGCAGGTCAGGATGCTGTCCCCAATCCTTTGCACAAACCCCAGTGTCTGTTGGGAGGCTGACTTTCTATCAATGCCTTGTGTTAAGGTTTAAACTCTACACCTTCCAGGCTCATCCCACCAAAGAGTGTTTTATTTGCAGAGGGAGAACTGTCAGATCTTTCTTTTTCCTTTTGAAGTGGCAATTTCCCAATTCGTGATTCCGATTTTAGCAGTTTTGCTTCTACTTATAATTGTGTAGAGACATTTTAAAGCCTTAATTCATTTTGCAATCCTAAATAGTTCCCCTTTAATCGTTCGTGTCAGACACCTATTAACATTTCTTAAAAATTTATAAAACAGTTCTGATCTGTCAGAAAAAGAAAACCTCTTTAAAATGCAGATTATTAACTTGCTGCCTGTTCTCCATGTTAATGTGCTTTCTATCAGTCACTGGTTTCACAAAACTATTTGTACAAGGCTTAATATTCAGAAAGTAATTTTATATTTTTACACCTGGGAAATGTTTTCCTGTACTCTTAGACTTAAGTATGCTGTCTGTCAACCTCTTCTATTTGTTACATTTTGGTTTATCTTTGACTCCTTTCAATGTCTTTCATCTGAAGGGATTGATGACCACCACTTGGGGGAACTGAGGTAGCCAGGTAAACAGCAGTTAAGTGCATGGCTTTGGAGTCAGGCCGGCCTAGGTCCGGGTCAGCATGGCCTCTTCCTAGCTATGGGACCGTAAGTAAGGTAAAATCTTCTGAGCATCAGTTTCTACTGCTGTTTTGTGGGCGACAGTACCTACCTCACAGGTAAAGTTCAAGGTGAAGATGCTAGCGTGGCCCATAGTAACTGCTTTCTAAATTGTAGTTACACATATGTGAACATGTGCACACTCACGTACACACACACACACAGTCTGCAATGGTCTGTTAGCCTCGTGGTGAAGTTACCGTCCATCCTTCCATCTTTAGGGTGAGATAGTTGGGAGCCATTTCTATTACTCACAGGAACAACTAGAATAAAGGCATAAGAAAATGCAGAGATGGAGGATGAAAGTCATCCAGATTTGTTAACTTCCTCTGTGGTATTGGAAATAGACTCAGTTGGTAGAACTCATGGATATGAACAAAAATTGACCTAGACAAGTAAATAATGTGAAATGGGTTCTTGGACATCCTTAGGTATTACAAAGATTATTTCTTACCCTTTTCCATTTATAAATACTCTTAACTACAGCTCAGAACAGGCATGGTAAGTGTGTAGTTGATAAACAACAATTATTACTCCATACCTATGACATGCTGAAGAGAATATTAAAAACATGAGATCATCCTGCTGCTAGAGTGGAGAGAAAGGCCCTGGGGACTGGGTAAAAATCCCGTGAACAACTTAAAATTTCCTCTTCTGTGAACTGGAGATAAGAGGAAATATCTCACAGAGGGGTTGTGAAAGAGAGACAATGGATGTAACATTACCAAGCCCTGTGCCTGGTCCTTGGGAATGCTCAGTAAATATTAGCCCTTTCCCTTCAGAGAGCTTATAGGTTTTGTAAGAAGAAATAATTAGAAAAGATGGTTCAAATGCCAAGATGCTAAATATAATCAAGAGCAGAGAGAAATAAATAGGTGTGTCTAGAATGGTGAGTGAAGGCTCCTGGAGAAGGGGGGGTGGGTCTTAAAGTCAGGTGGAGCTGATGAGAAGATATCAGCCATAAATCCAGAAACCTACCCAGTTTTCTACTTTTCGGTGAGACAGGGGCCTATGTTTGGGCACTAGTGCTTCCTAGACAGCAGGCTCCATCCAGAACCTTCTGATCATTTGCTTCAAGTTGGAACAACTTGGGTTATGAGTCCTCTGAATCCTAAGCAGCAGACTGGCTGGCACAATATTCTTCAGTGTCCCCTTCAAGAAGCCAGTATAAGCAGATCATGCTAGGATCAAGGGGCGAGGCCATATTCCATTGCTTTCCAGACTGCGAACCTGGGAGGAATCCCACCTGCCATCACCCAGTTTTTAAGCTAGAGCCTGGTTATATTTCCATTTTTAAAAAGCAAGTAAGGAACGAAGATGCCTCAAACCAAACAAACCTTCCCTGCCATCTCCTTTCATCTGATAAAGGCCCCTTTCCCCCCTTCTTGCCCACTTTGGAATCTAAAATAATCTCAGCGTCCAGCAGTGGAATCCCACTGGCAGGTCTCAGGGGCCCCAGGCACAAAACACAGCTGTCCCCTCTCCTGGTGACCTGTGGCTTTCCCCACATTACCCTTCACTTACGTCTGTATTTTCACTTCCCCGCCTTCTCTCTGACAGCAGCTGAGGGAAAGCTCGTGGGAGGGGAACAGTTTTGAGAAAAACTGAGGGCCAGGTTAGGCTTCCGAACCTAAGCAATGTATGTTTACCTTCAGGCTCTCTGTGAGCGGCTCCTAAAGCCACAGGTGGAGTTCTGCCCTCTGAGTACCCTCCATAACGGCAGGCATGTCGGTTGGTTCCAGGCACCCACCAAAGACAGAACTGTGGTCACATTTTCCCTTTACTCCAGAGAGCAAAAAAATGAGTGAGAGGGGAAGAAAGCCACAGATATGCCTCTGAAAGCTTGACACTTGCCAGCCCTGACATGTTTTAACAGGGATGTCAACAACCCCAGGGAGGACCCCATGGGCCTCAGCCGTGAGAAACCGCTCTCCCTGAGTCCAGTCCAGCCAAAGTAGGGCCTAGAGGTGGGGGTGGGGAGGGCCCATGAAGCTCATTCCACTGGAGGCTCCAGTATTCCCAGCACAAGGGCTTCTTAAAGGCTACTGAGAAAGCAAGCAGGTGGTGAAGGAACATAAAACTCTGCCACTGGAACAGCTGAAGGAAAGCAGAACAGTGGTCTTTACATGGGAAAAGTGTTGTTAGGGAGAGAAGAGATTAGGTTTGTTCCAAGTGCACTTGGACCAGGAGGTAGACTACCACCCGGGGCCTAAAATCAGATATCTGTATTCTAAATGGCTGATTTGTCAAAGGACTATTTTTTGAAGTAGAAGCATCATAGGAGAGGTCGTATTGGTCAACTTTCAAAGTCCCTTTCTTAAAAAACAAAACAAAACAAAAACAACAAAGTCTCTTTCTTCCTTTTTTTTTTTTTTAAGATTTTATTTATTTATGTGTGAGACCAAGCATGAGCAGCGGGGAGAGGGAGAAGCAGTCTCCCTGATCAGCAGGGAGCCTGATGTGGGGCTCAATCCCAGGACCCTGGGATCATAACCTGAGCTGTAGGGAGGTGCTTAACCAACTGAGCCACCCAGGTGCCCCTCAAAGTCTCTTTCAATCTTGAGATGCTGTGAAGAGCAAAGGAGAGGTGCCACTGCTCTGTTCCCTTTCTTTCTCTTTGCAACAACCCCCAGTGTGGTTTGGACACTGCATGACTCCATTTTTTGTGAGCCAGTGGGAGACCTGGGCTACACCAGTTAGCTCATCACACACACACACACACACACACACACACACACACACACACCCATATGATTAACTTAGTCTTCACTGGGCATGTCCCTGTAAATTAAATGACAAGAATTTTCTAGGCCTTTTAAAACAAATACTTTCTCTTTTCTGCTGTATCTGACTAAGGAAGCAAGAAGTCCTGGTTGCTACTGGCAGATATTTGGGACCACTATCAAAGCCATCTTTAAGAAAAAGGCAGAGATGGGGAAAGGAAAGACAATTGTTGCCTTGAGTCCAGCCTTATCTGAAGTCAGACCTAACTCTGGGCCTTCAGTGCTATGAACCAACACAATCCCTTGACTGTGTAGTCAGTTTCAGTTGGGTTTTCTCTTATTTGCAAATAAAGTGCCTCAATCAAAGCAGGAGCACCAATAAGAAATCTAAGTCTCTCAGTCCCTGAGAGACATTAGGGGAGATGAGACATTTCTAGGATACATTTCTAGGATACAAAGAACAATACAGGAGAAGGAGACGTTAGATGTGGCTGCATAAGGTAAAGTACCAAATGGGTATCGCCCAAAACATAAAAAACTATAGGAAAGACTGAAAATAATTCTGTAAGCTACTGAAGAACAGGGGCTGTGTTCCATCTCCTTCCTGCCTCATTTCTGGTATGCATGGTGAGGCCTTGTGGCCCAATGATTGGCGGCATGGTCTCTGGAACCAGACTGTATACACTTGACTTCCAGCTTAGCCATTACTACCTGTGTGATCTTAGGCTAGTAACTTAACCTTTCTGCACCTTAATCTTCTGATCTCTAAAATGGGTATAAAACAGTAATTACCTCTTAGGGCATATACAATGTACAGTAAGTATGGCTATTACCATGATTCAAAAAATAGTTTGTGAACACCTATGATATATTAAACACTCTATTTAGAATAGGATAACAATGAATGAAACATAGTCTTTGCCTTTAAGAAGCTACAACTTTGATGAAGTGTACAGAAAATAGCATACAGGCAATTGGATGAGAAGAGCAGAAGAAGAGGAGGAGGAGAAAGGGGGGGGAGGGAGATGTGAAGGAGGAAGAAAGATGGACAGATGGTAGAGATCTGTCCACTTCTCAAGTGGTCTCTTTGGTTGAAAGAAATAGATTTTCCAGTGAGTCTCTGTGAGGCTTGGGAGGGGGATGAAGGCTGGAGGACAGCTGTTCACAGGAAATTGTGTGGGATCCAAGCAGGAAAAGAACATAGTGGCTCTTGTGGGTGATGCAGCTGATAGGGTGTTTCATGGACCATGTGGAAACCCCTTTTAGAAATACTTGGGAGAGAGGGGAGGGACTTAAAGGGAAGGCCTGAGTTCCTTCTGTGTGTGTATGTTTGTGTGTATGTGTGTGTGTCTGTGTGAATGCAAGGGGGGTGGGGTGGCAGTTCATGCATGACCTTGTAGTTTCGGCACAATTGTAAAGAAATCTCATTTTTGGGATGCCTGGGTGGCTCAGAGGTTGAGCATCTGCCTTTGGCTCAGTGTGTGATCCCAGGATCCGGGATCGAGTCCCACGTCGGGCTCCCTGCATGGAGCCTGCTTCTCTCTCTGCCTGTGTCTCTGCCTCTCTCTCTCTCTGTGTCTCTCATGAATAAATGAATAAAATCTTAAAAAAAATAGAAATTCTCATTTTCTAGTTATAGGCTGGAGGCCTGGTGTTTGAACTGGACAACCTGATGTCAAGGAAACACAAAGAAATATCCTGGGTAAGGATTTAAGTATTTACTCTTTTGTTTCCATGTCACTTGAGCGGGGGTACTTTAGCTAACCCTCTGGGTCCTTGGGACACGTTGCTATGCCAGTTGGCCTCATTGTGGATTTTCCAAAAGCCTCAGAGTAGCACAGCTGAGCTGGATCACAGTACAGTTTCTGCAAGCTCACAGGGCATTTTCTATTAGAGAAGATAGGAGGTTTCTTTCTATAAAACTAGAAGTAGTATTTAGAAGTCCTTTTTTAAGGTGAATGATATTTGTTAGTTTTTTTTAAAGCCACACTATATTAATTTTAAAAAGTAATTTGGGACAACACTTTCTAAAGGTCTTTAATTATGGGAAATTCTAAATATACTCTGTAACAACTGATAAATATTTGATCAGAAATTTCCATTCATGGTACAAAAAGATCATTTACCATCTTATGTAGTTAAATTTACTTCCGTTGGCAAATGTGCTACATGAAAATCTCAGGGGTTTGGGAATAGATATTTCTTTTAGAAAATCAACTGTATTGTGCTCTGAGTACTTTGAATCTGACTAATTTTAAGGAAAATTCCTTTGATGAAGAGATTCGAGTCTGGATATTTTGCCATAGAATAAAAAGCTCCTTTGTTTTAGGAGGAAGCTGGTGCATTTATCTTGTGTTCTATTACCTTAAGGAGGATATTATTTCTTGATAGATAGAAATGCCTTAAAAAAAAAATTAAGAAAAGTCCTTGAGTGCCCTGCCCAAAAACTTGGACTCCACCACCTTAGTAAACTCCAAGATTTCCAACTGCCTGTGTTGGTCTCTTCATGCCTGAGAACTTTCTCCAGGACGAAGGCAAACTCCCATTTAGCAGGCAGGATGTACTAGAGGATTAATACTACCCAGGAATAGTCCTTGATAAATGACCCATCGGAAGTAGTGTGTAAACACCCAAGCTTGACCCTCCTTTGGGGGGGATTATTCTGACATTTGTGTTTTATAATGTTTCTTTCAGTTTCCTTATGGGATTAAGCTCCAACATCACTCACAATGGTAGTAGGCTTAATGATCCGCTTTAATTAAACAAGGAGGCCATTAGACTGAGGTTCTTTCGAATGCTTTAGTGGCCCACATAGGCAAACCAAATCTAAGCCTGCAATGCTTCAAGTCTAAGAATTCAAAACTAAAGACGATCAATCACAAATAGCCAACGAGGCTTTCCCAAATAATGCAACTACTTGAGCTATAGCCAATCAAATAATTTCTTCTCTTTGCTTCTATGTCTTCTCTATAAAAGTCTTTCCTCCAGCTCCTATTTGTGGAGTACTCCTAACCACTTCTGGTTTGGTGCTGCCCAATTCAAATCAATCTTTGCCCAAATAAACTTCTTTTTTTTGTGGCTCAGTAATATTACATTGTATATAGATACCACATCTTCCTTATGCATTTATCTATCAGTGGAAATTTGGGTTGCTTTCATACCTTGGCTATTATAAGTAATGCTGCAATAAACATGGGGGTGCATATATCTTTCTGAATTTCTGTCTGCCAGATTGGATGCAATTTGATTCATAAGTTGGATAAAGCCAATAAGATCTTCATAGTAGTCTAAAAAATAAATATCACAGGACACAGCATCTGGGTGGCTTAGCGGTTGAGCATCTGCCTTTGGCTCAGGTCGTGATCCCAGAGTCCTGGGATGGAGTCTCACATCGGGCTTCTCCCTCTGCCTATGTCTCTGCCTCTCTGTCTCTCTCTCTGTCTCTTATTTGTGAATAAATAAATAAAATCTTAAAAAAGAAAATCACAGGACATATATCATCATCCTCTGAAAATTGTACCTTTTTTAAAAATTAATCTTAAAGGAATCTAAACCGATTTCTTTAACATCACAATACATTTTTCTTCCCCATGTCCAGTTGTGATCAATGATGTAAAAAGATGTAGATAATGAATTTCTGCCTTCCACTGTACTTTGTTAAAGAGCCCTGAAGGATTGTCCCATTATCAGCTAATGAAACCCACCTGCCCACTGCCGAGTCTGCTTAAACACTCAATTTGAAAACTCAGAAAAGATAAGTGAGGCGCACCCCCTGCTCTGTGACACCAGGCAATTTGTAGTGGAAAACTTTTGCATATTATCAGGAATTAAGTGGTGGTAGTTCAGGAGACATTCTCAAAACCTGAGTTCAAATAGGCTCTTGTCTCCCTTGATCTCTTTAAAAGCCAGCAACCCCTGAACGCTGGCAGGAGAAGGGAGCATTTTCTCATTGTAAATTGAATGACCTGATTTTTATCTCTAGTTGGATTCCAGAAGGAAGCATGATGTCATTTCAACCACTGGCCAGAAAACTTCTTGCTTAATGAGCACTTTGAGCTTACTGGCAGCCAAGAAGGTCTTTGTTTACAGTGCTTAGAAACAGAGGTCAAAGATCCTCTTTCTCTGACTTGAAGGAACAAAGGGGCAGGCTTGCTAACCAGCCCTTGTCTGTGAGCAAGCCTGAGAGAATGGCAGACAGATAAATACAACGGGCTCCCCCCAAAAGGTTATAGAGTCTAAGAGGTCAATCAGACCGGAAAGAGGAGCTGAGATGCCATCAAAGATGGGTTTTGGCCTTCTCACTGTGGTTCCTAAGTCATCCCTAGCTGACCACACGTGGGGGCTGACTTTCAGCCCCTCAGCCTGTGGCAGGTGTGTGCCCCCACTCTCATGAGCTCCTGCACTGAGCCCCCCACCCCCGGCTGCCCTCAGCTGTCTGAGCAGTTGCTGCAGGGCTCAAGTGGTCTCCACCCACTGGCAGCTGCTGAGATCCATTCTGAGAGTGGGAGCAGAGCTCTACAAATCCGGTTACTAACTGAGGGCGGTATCAGCAAAATTAGAGAAAAAAGGGGAGTCGTTGATTTCTGCTTGTGGTACATAGTAAATTATATATTAGGCAAAAAGGTTGAGTATTAAGGAAAAACGTATAGTGAAGCCCATTCTCCAACAGAGACAGTGTAAGCCCTCTGGTAGTTTTTCTTTTGGAAGAACAGCACTATTGAGGTATAATGGACATAAACTGCACACGATTAAAGTGCACAATTTGAGAAATTTTGACACATCCATCACCACAGTCAGGATCATCACCTCTGAAGTTGCCTCTCCATCAGCCCTGCTCCCCGGGGCTAGCCCTCCCACACCCCGCTTTCCCCAGGCCCGCGTGGCCTCACTGCTCCCTGTCACTAAAGAGGAGTTTGGACTTCCTGGAGTTTGACACACATAGTCATTCACTATATGCTCTTTTTAAAACCTGGCTTCTCTCACTCAGCCTATTATTCACGTTGTTGTGTGTAGCAGTAGTTCACTCTTTTTATTGCTGAGTAGCATCCCATGTGTCTACACCACAGTCTGTCAATTTGTCTATTGATAGACATTTGGTTGTTTCCAGGTTCAGATTATTACAAATAAAGCTACTGGGGCACCTGGGTGGTTCAGTCGGTTAAGCATTTGTCTTTGGCTCAGGTCATGGTCCCAGGGTCCTGGGATCGAGCCCCGAGTTAGTCATTTTACAAACGGTAACAGGTACCCCATTTTACAAAAGGTAACTCAGGGGGGAGTCTGCTTCGCCCTCCCTTCCTGCCCCTCCCTCCTCACTGAGGCTGTCTCTCTAATAAATAAATAAAACCTTAAAAAAAAAACAACAAATAAAGCTACTATGGACATTTACATACAAGTCTGAGTATGGACATATACTTTAATTTCTCTTGAGTAAATACCTAGGAATAAAATGGTTGGGTCATATGGTATGGCCACATTTAACTTTTAAAAAAAAAAAATTTTTTTTTTTTATTATTTATTTATGATAGTACAGAGAGAGAGAGAGGCAGAGACACAGGCAGAGGGAGAGGGAGAAGCAGGCTCCTTACGCCGGGAGCCCGAAGTGGGATTCGATCCCGGGTCTCCAGGATTGCTCCCTGGGCCAAAAGCAGGCGCCAAACCGCTGCGCCACCCAGGGATCCCACATTTAACTTTTAAAGAAACTGCCAGACTCCTTTCCAAGGGGGTTGCAGTATTTTACATTCCCACCGGCAATGTTCGAGGGTTCCAGTTCTTCCCACACGGTCATCAACAGTTGGTATGGTCAGTCTTTTTAATTTTGGACATTCTAGTAGATATGCAGTAGTATTACATCATGGTTATAGTTTGCGGTTTTTCAATGACTAATGATGATCGGCATCTTTTCCTGTGTTTGCCATTTGTATATCTCTTTGGTGAAATGTCTGTTTAAATTTTTTGCCATTTTTAAATTAGGATGTTGATTTTCTTATTATTGTTTTGAAAGTACTTTATTTTTTTTTTTAAAGATTTATTTTTTTATTTATTCAGAGAGAGCGAGAGAGAGGCAGAGACACAGGCAGAGGGAGAAGCAGGCTCCATGCAGGGAGCCCGATGTGGGACTCGATCCCAGGACTCCAGGATCGTGCCCTGGGCCAAAGGCAGGCGCTAAACCACTGAGCCATTGGGGCTGCCCTGAAAGTACTTTAAAAGGGTGCCTGGCTGGCCCAGTCAGTGGAGCATGTGGCTCTTGATCTCAGGGTTGTGAGGTCAAGCTCCAAGTTGGGTGTAGAGATTACTTAAAAATAGAATCTTAAAAAAAAAAAAAGAATACTTTATGTATTCTAGATAGAAGTTCTCTATCAGGTCTATCATGCAAATATTTCCCGTCAGTCTGTATCTTGTCTTTTCATTCCCTTAACAGTTCTTATAAAGAGCAGAAATTCTTAATTTTGATGAAGTCCAATTCATCAAATTTTCTGGTACTACTATTTCTGAAAGGTTAGAACACTATTTAGGTAATGTGATAGACTTGATTTAATTTTAAGAGCCATCTCAGAATTATGACTTGATTTAAAATTTTTTTTAAATTATTCTATTTTAAGGTAGTGGGATTTTTCTTAAGCTAGTGTTTATTTTTAATGTGTTTTTCCTGTTCTCAGAGTTCATTCCTAATTTTAGATTTTAAAAAATATTACAGGGATCCCTGGGTGGCGCAGCGGTTTGGTGCCTGCCTTTGGCCCAGGGCGCGATCCTGGAGACCCGGGATCGAATCCCACATCGGGCTCCCGGTGCATGGAGCCTGCTTCTCCCTCTGCCTGTGTCTCTGCCTCTCTCTCTCTCTCTCTCTCTCTGTGACTATCATAAATAAATAAAATTTAAAAAAAATTAAAAAAAAATATTACATAGTCTTTTTGCTAAGTAATTCAAACTTTGACTATCTTCTTAATTTTGAAAACATCATATTGTATCCAAAATAGAAATACAATCTTCCGCAATTACTAATTCAAAGGTGATTTGTTATTTATCTTCTCCTGGAATGCTCTGAAGAGAAGTCATTCCATGGTATTGGATTTAACCTAGGAAGTTTTTGTTTTAATAACAATTTAGTTTTATAAATCTATTTCTCTAGTTTTCTGATATTCTTACATTTTTTCCCCAATATTCTTAAATTCCTCAATGAGGTTTGTCTTTCCCTCACATATTTATCATACTCTTTAATGTCTATTTCATATTTACATATGAAATATGTATCCTTAAACATTTTCTCCCTATATTTTTCTTTAACCTGTATGATTTTACCTGAACGTTACCACCTTCCATTTATTCCTGTTACTCTTTGTAAAATGACGATAGATTAAATACTAGTCTGTTTCATTATTTTATTATTTTCTCATCACTTTGTATGACTTTTTTTTTTTTTTTTTAGGATTTTATTTACTTATTCATGAGAGACACAGAGAGAGGCAGAGACACAGGCAGACAGAGAAGCAGGCATTCTGCAGGGAGCCTGATGCGGGATTCAATCCAGGGACCCCAGGATCACACCCTGAGCCAAAGGCAATTGCTCAACCACTGAGCCACCCAGGCTTCCCTTATGACTTGATTTTTAAATGTGGACTAGCAAGTTCTTTCCTGGTCCAGTTTTGTTACCAAAACAGTCAAATAGCTACAAGATATCCAAGTTCCAGTGCATAAGTACTTATTTCAAGCAAAATTTGATAAAGTAAAATTTCAGTACCAGAAGGAACCCTGCACTGTGGCAGTGCTATTTTTATAAGCATAGCTCCAGGAAAGGATAAAGCCACTGAGCTGAGCTTCTGGGGGCTGTGGGAAGAGCAGCTTTCTCTTCAACTGCGGGAGATAATAAGGGCCAGAAAATTAGGCCCAAATCACCCATGAATCAGAAATAAAGAGATTCCAGTTCTGCCACCGGGGAAGGAATGAGCCATGGCTCTTTACACAGACATTGGCCAGCTGTGCATTTTAGCATGAGAAATTCTCCACATGCCTCCAAAGGAAGCCAGAGCCTTTTTTTTTTTTTTTTTTTTTTAGATTTTATCTATTTGAGAGAGACAGAGCACAAGTGGGAGGAGGGACAGAGGGAGAAGCAGACTCCCCACTGAGCATAGAGCCTGACTTGGGGCTCCATCCCAGCGCCCCAAGATCATGACCTGACCTGAACTCAGGCGCTTAATCAACTGAGCCACCCAGAACCTTACTATTTTAAATTATTTACAATTTTGATAATGGATTCAAATAATAAAAATAACAGTTAACGGCCAGTGCTTATGCTTGCTAGAGGTGTTTTCTCATAGTATCCCGTGATTTTTTTTTAACTAAAGAACAATTATTCATTTTCTACCAAGACTTTATCTTGAGGACATAACTAAATTGTCACCACCACCCCCCACCCCAACGTGAAGAAGGGTTAGTACAGTGAATGTTATAAAGCAGATATGAACAGTTTGAAGGACTGGAACCAACATTAACTAACAAAAAACTTCCATCTAAATTATCATAAAAATGTTTAAGTAAAAAAAAGGGGAGGAGCGGAAGGGGATGATGAGGACTTCAGATTGAGCAAGATCCTCGCATTTCATCTAATACATTCAATCCTGGCTAGAATATTCCAAATGGAATGGAAACAAGATTACTATAATACAAAACTTCCACTACAGCACGCTGTGCACACCTGTGTTCCAAGCCCCCCCGCCCCCCACACTCCCTGCTGCTTCCAGCTCCACTGTTTCCTGGCCTGTTGGGCCTGCCAACGAAGGAGCACGTAGATCCTGACAACCTTGTGAAGGAGGTGCTAGGGGATGAGGAATCTGAAGCACAGAAGGATTAGGTGAGCAGTACACTAGACAGTTCTGACCCCAGGGTCTAGCCTCCTCTTCCCCATCCCCTCCTGACACTTCCTCATGGCACTTACATGTGTGGACTCTTGTGTCCTCATGAGTGGTCTTAGTTTGTGTCTTGTTTATTTAGGTCTATTCCCTGCTTAAGTGAATCACCTTAGAGAGGGACCATAAGAAGGTCACACAAGCACAGTGCTGAGCCTAGGAGGGGTGGTGGGTGCCTCCCGACCAGTGTGCCCTGCCCGTGTCCCTCAGCCCCTGCACTCTGGCACATGGGCTGCCTTCATTCAGCCCTTGTGCCCCACCATCAGGGCCCTGTGAGAAGTCTGGCTCCCTCATGAGACTGGGGGCCCCTGTCATCCTAGTGCTAGTGTTTATTCAGCTGGTTCTTGATAAACGTTTGCTGATTAAGGGAATGAAGGAATCTCCTAACCTAGCCCTGATGAGGCCTTTGATTCTAAATTTCCATAATTAAGAAGGCCTGACTGTTTCACATAAAAACTCAGCATCCAGGTAACTGATGGCATGTGCCAGATCAATTCTTCTAGCCGAGTGGTCAGGCCAACTCCAAAGACACTCAGGTATCTTTATTCTGGGAAAATACTGTTATCTTGTTGCCAGAATGATTCAGAGCCTCTCTGTGGACATGGGTAGACTAACAATGAGGGACTTTGGTATGTGCAGCCACAGGATTATGGGTAGTCCATAACACCTCAGTCCTCAGGAGGAGCCTATACCATAGTCATGGAAGGAAAGAAGTGGGGGAACTTCACCCAGGGAAGCCTTTGAAAGAATCATCATCATGATACTGGTTGTCCCTTATAGAGCCTTGGCTGCTGTTGCCCTGTTCTTTACGTGTGTTAACTCACCTTATCTCCAACACAAAACAAATGAACAGTGAATCACCAATAGTAGTGCAAACCGATCATCTTTTTATAATTTGTATCAATTAACATAGTTTTATATAGTTATTTATATGCTTTTATCTTTTAAATTCTATACCTGAATTAAAAGTGATTTATGATTAAAGTATTTAATACTCTTTATTTGTCTGTGTATTCATAGAGAGTTTATATCTTTATATTTTCATATGCATTTGTGTTGCTGCTTAGAATCCTTTTGTTTGAACTTGAAGGACTCCCTTTAGCAATTTTTGCAAAAGCTGGTGTAGTGATGATGAATCCCTTCAGCTTTTGTTTCTCTGGCAAAGTCTTTGTCTCCCTTTCATCTTTTTTAGAAGGGGAGAGGGGCAGAGGGAGAGAGAGAATCCTAACCAGGCTCCCTGCCCAGCACAGAGCCTGTCATGGGGCTCCATCTCACAACCTGAGATCATAACCTGAGCTGAAATCAAGAGTTGGATGCTTAACTGACTGCGCCACCCAAGCACTCCTGCCCTTCATTTTTTTTTTTTTTTAAAGATTAGTTATTTGAGAGAGAGCAAGAGCAGGGGGAGGGGCAGAGGGAGAGACTCTTCAAGCAGACTCCTGGATGAGCATGAAGTCTGATACAGGCTGGATCCCACGACTCATGAGATCACAACCTGAGCCGAAACCGAGAGTTAGATGTTCAACCGATTGCACTCCTCCCCTTCATTTTTGAAGGACAGTTTTGTCTTCTTGAGACAGCAACTCATCATGTACGAGGAAGCTCCCCAGTTAAATGAAAGTTGAGTGAGTTCATCATCACTACTAGGCCTGCTGATTTGGTTCAAATGAAAGAGCTTTTTTGCTCATTTCAATGTGGCTGTTCTTGGCTTTGAACTTGCCTGGGTGCCATGACTTGCAAACTGATTTCTTGATTTCTCATAAAGGCTTTTTGACTATGTTGTTGACTATGTTGTCTTTATAGGGGAACAAGGTCTGGAGCTTCCTATTCTGCATCTTGCTGTGTCACTCCATAACCTACGCAGTATTTTTACTAAAAATGTTTAACCTGAATCTAAACATGAGGAAATAATCAAACAGATCCAGAGGCAAACTGAAGACAACTAGCATGCATATGTCAAAAGTGTTAATGTCATAAAAATCCTCCTTCACCCTCAAAAAAAGCAGAGAGAGTATCCTGGTTTAAAGGAGACAAAAGATGGGATGCCTGGGTGGCTCAGCAATCGGGCTTTTGCCTTTGGCTCAGGGCGTGATCCCAGGTCCAGGGATCGAGTCCCACATTGGGCTCCCTGCATGGAGCCTGCTTCTCCTTGTCTATGTCTCTGCTTCTCTCTGTGTGTCTTTCGTGAATAAATAAATAAAATCTTTTTTAAAAAAATAAAGGAGACAAAAGATATGGTAGTACAACTATGAAGCTTGACTGGATTCTGAATTTTTAAAAGAAAACCATAAAAATCGTTTTGAAGATCATTGAAGGAATTTGGATATGTACTGCTTATTTACTAAAATCAGTAGTAAATATTGGGCACCTGGGTGGCTCAGTCAGTTAAGTGTCCACCTTCAGCTCAGGTCATGATCCGGGGGTCCTGAAACTGAGTGCTACATTGGGCTCCCTGCTCAGCAGGGAGTCTCTTCTCCCTCTCCATCTACACTTCCTTCCCCTGCTCATGCACTCTCTCTCTCAAATAAATAAATAAATAAATAAATAAATAAATAAATAAATCTTAAAAAATAGTAAATGTCTTAGGTGTGATAATTACATGGTGGATATGTAGAAAAATGTGTTTGTTATGTGATGCTAAAATATTTAGGGGGGAAATACCATGATGTCTACGATACGCACACAGAATGAACAAATATGACAAAACGTTAACTGTTGGTGAATCTACATAAAGATTATAAAGGTATTCTTTAAATTCATCATAGATTTAGTTTTCAAAATAAAAAGTTAAGGAGAAAAATCCTATGATACATATATTCTTTCATCAAGACATTCTTTTTTAAAAAGATTCATTTAGGGCAGCCCTGGTGGCACAGCGAGCCCTGGTGGCACAGCGGTTTAGTGCCACCTGCAGCCTGGGGTGTGATCCTGGGGACCTAGGATCGAATCCCAGGTCGGGCTCCCTGCATGGAGCCTGCTCCTTCCTGTCTATGTCTCTGCCTCTCTCTCTGTGTCTCTATGAATAAATAAATAAAATCTTAAAAGAAATACTCTAGTTTGCGTTTTTAAAAGTAAAAGATTCATTTATTTCAGAGAAAGAGAGAGAGAGAGAGAGATCACAAATGGAAGGAGTAGAAGGCAGAGGGAGAGGGAGAGAGAATCTCAAGCAGACTCTGTGCTGAGCATGGAGCCTGACTCAATCCCAGGGACCCTAACATCACTACTTGAGCTGAAACCAAGAGCTGGATGCTTAACCAACTGCCCCAAGATATCCTTTTTTTAAATGTATTTATTTAAATTCAGTTAATTAACATACAGTGTTATGTTAGTTTCAGCTGTACAGTATAGTGATTCAACACTTCCAAATATCACCTGGTGCTCATGTCAGCAAGGGCACTCCTTAATTCCCATCCCCTGTTTCACCCCCCACCTCCTTTCTGGTAACATCAGTGTGTTCTCTATAGTTAAGAGTCTATTTCTTGGTTTTTCTCTTTCTTTTTCCCTTTGCTCATTTGTTTTATTTCTTAAATTCCACATATGAGTGAAATTATATGGTATTTATCTTCCTCCGACTTATTTTGCTTAGTATAATACTATCTAGCTCTTAGCTCCATCCATGTCATTGCAAATGGCAAGATTTCATTCTTTTTTAATGGCTGAGTAATATTCCATTACATATATATAATTATAGAATATATATAATGGAATGGTGGTGTGCATATATATATATGTATATACATATATACACACCACATCTTCTTTATCCATTCATCAGCTGATGGACACTTGGGCTCTTTCCATAGTGTGGCTATTGTTGTTAATGCTGCTATAAATATCAGGGTACATGTATCCCTTCAAATCAGTATTTTTGTGTTCTTTGGGTAAATACTTACTAGTACAATTTCTGGGTCATAGGGCAGTTCTATTTTTAACTTTTGAGGAACCTCTATATGATTTTCCAGAGTGGCTGCACCAGTTTCATCAAGATATTTTTACTATCCCACTTTATAGATGAGAAAACCAAGGGTCAGATTGATTCCCAGACTATTCTATGTCACACAACAGAAAAGCTGAGAATTCAACCTGAGTAGGTTCGCACAATTTTAATATCATATTAAAGTGAATTCACAGTATTTGACATAGGAATTGTGGCCACTTTTTTTGGGGGGGGCACTTTTTTATAGAATGAAATCTGAGGCTCCAAGATGGGGCTAAATGACCAGAGTCGTGAGGTGTAGGAGGTTGAGCCAGAGCATCAGTCCAGTGTTTCCTTTGGAGTTTGGTGTTTTTTCCATTATGTGTTGCTGAGATAGGTAGAGAGAGAGAGACAGAACGAGAGAGAGAGAGAGGATTTGATTGATTGGGCAGGGGCTAAAAGCCTTACATTTTCTCTCTCTGATAAACTCCCCACCATTTACCCTGACAAATATTTTAGTAAGATCTGGGAATGAGGCCAATCATGAGACATGGCAGCTGTTGGCTCAGTTACTATCTGATGAATCCTATGTATGCGCTGTTCTCTTTGCTTACCCTGCTCTCTCCTGATCCCTGTTCATCCCACTCCACTCTCTCCCTTTTCTCTCATCACTCAGCCCTAAACCTTACCCCTACTCATCCTTTGGGCCTCAGATTAAATTCCATTGATTTCAGGAAACTTTTCTAAACTTTAACCTTAACCTTAAAATCCTGCCCCACACCATCCTGTAGACTAAGACCCCATTTCTTTTAGAGCTTCCTGTTATCACACATATTATGAGCACTTAAATGTATAAATTCACTTAGTCCTCAAAGCCTATGAGATTGATAGTAATATTGCCATCCACATTTTATGATAAAGAAATCCAGATGTAAAAAAGCTAGTTAACTTCCCTAAGATTACAGTTAGTATGAATTCAATCACAGGTATCTGGTTCAAAGCCTAAACTTTTAGCCACTATGTGGCAATTGTTCTTCTTAGCATGTAGAGAGACTACAAATATTTGTTTACTGTATGTCTTCCCTGTTTAACTGAAAGCTTTATAACTTGTTCATTAGTATATCCTGGTACTTAGCTTTGGGCCTGTCATCATCAGGGCCCAATAAATATTTGTTGAATGACTAGTAATGTGGGTAGTGTTATGGGAAGAACAAGGTAGCAGGAGTCAAACAGACCAGAGTCAGTCACTTGGCCACTTACCAATTAGGTGATTTTGGAGAGGTCAATTGACTTGGCAATGGAGTAGTTTTTATATCTGAAGAATGGAAATTAAATTACTATGTGAATATATTGCAACTCTGTGGAGAATTGGATCTGAATCGTACTGTATAAAGGTCAATTATGATGGTTTATTGTACCTGATGGGTAACAGGATCCTGGTTTTTCCACTTCCAGAAGAGAAATAAAGTAGAAACTGTGTCCAGAAAAAGTCACTCCCTGCCTATGCTGTCCTCAAGGGTAGGCCTGAAATTCTAAGTTAGGCCATAAGAACCTGACTAAAGAGGCCTGACAGGGGAGTTGGCTAAAGCACTCACATCTACTCCTCTTTGTGAGCTCTGCTTGGAGTATAAGACAGTGCATCCATGTGGAGCTGAGGGTTGAATCCAGGAATGAAACGGTGCCTGGCGATAGTGCTGGGTCAGAATCTGAGAGTAGGAGTGAGGGGAACGGGGAAACCATTGTTGTTACTCATCCTACCCCCAGGGGAGGACTGCGAGGGCCGGACCATGTGCTCTGCAGAAGAGGATGCTGTGGGCACCGTGAAATTTGTTCCTTTCACCCACCCTGTTCTTAACTGCCCATGTTCTTAACCTTCTCTGCAGACATGGGGTAGGCTCAGGATGAGCATTTAGCTGCGAAGAATGATGTTGGGGAAGTAAGTAAAACAAAGCAAGAAATCCCAAAAATCTTGGGCTCAATTGTATAAAGCTTAGAAGTAATTAGTTTTTTAAAAAAATTTCTGAGTTGTCTATGTCTACGGGTATTCAATTCCCTGTGAGTTTGGCAGGAGTCTAGCATGATGGCTAAGCAGATGTTTTGTGAAGACGGAGAAAAGAAAGCTGTGCATCTCAGAGCTCGCATGAACATGGCAGGAACAAATGATACTTTTACTAAAAAAAACTTAGTTGCTTAATTAGAGACTATGGGAAGTTGCAAACCCAGCAGGCCTGGATGTCAGAGCTGGACAAGCCTTCCTGAAAGACACTGGGAGAGAAATATGAGTGGGAGATGACTGCCAGAACCCGAGCTGAGAGATGATAGAAATACAAAGAGGGTAAACGCAGTCCTTGTCCTCAAGAAGCTCTCAATGTAGTGGATTTTTGTTTAGGGTAATTCTAAGCAATTAAACAAAAATATCACAAAGGTGGATGGATTCATGAAGAGTTCGCTGGATTTCTATTGCTCTTATAGTGCTACTCAACATTAAAAAAAATCAAAGGTATAGAGACACAGAAGGCATGACAATCAAATTTTTAGGTGACAAAAATCTGAAGGGGTAACTAAAAGGTTGGAAACATAAATCAAAACTTTTAAAAAGTTCCGACGTGGGATGTCTGGGTAGCTCAGTGGTTGAGCATCTGCGTTCAGCTCAAGTCATGATCCCACGGTCCTGGGATGGAGTCCTACATCAGGCTCCCTGCATGGAGCCTGCTTCTCCCTCCGCCTGTGTCTCTGCCTCTCTCTCTCTCTCTCTCTCTCTCTCTGTGTGTGTGTGTCTCTCATGAATAAATAAATAAACTCTTAAAAAAAAAGTTCTGACATTGTCAGAATCAGTTAAGTTCAAGTTGAACCTTAGTTTCAAAATAATTAATTGGCAAGTATACTGTTAAATAACCTCTGATTTGTTTATGTTTTTTCAAAGAAAGTGAGGTTGTGTTAGTGAAGCACAGATTCAGTCTGAGGCCACGAGTGAGACGTGGTTGCCACAAAGATGAAGGCAGCTAGAGGATGTGGTAATAGATGCAGCACATCTGGAACAAGGGAAGCCATAACACCCCTGTTGACTGTTCAGGTCTAGTCTTGCTTAGAAAGAATAGTGTGTGGTTTTGAGTAGCACATTTTAAGAAAGATATATTTATTATAAGTTCCCTATTCCTCCAGAAAGTATGCTTTTCACTTTTTGGTAAACAGACTGTTGAAAATGCACTGAGGATTTTTATAATCACCTAAACAGAAGAAGTTTTAAGTAATGACCCAGACTTAAGATCCAGAAGCCAAAATACTCATGCGTGGAGATTAGTCTTCTTTTTCCTGGATCTTGTCATTACATTCCATAGATTTCATCATTCTGTTCTTTTTTTTTTTCTTTAAGATTTTATTTATTTATTCATGAAAGACACAGAGAGCCAGAGATATAGGCAGAGGGAAAAGGAGGCTCCCTGTGGGAGCCTGATGTGAGACTGATCCTGGAATCCCGGGATCATGCCCTGAGCCAAAGGCAGATGCTCAAACCACTAAGCCACCCAGGCGTCCCTGTTCTTTTTTTTTTTTTTTTTAATTTAAATTCAATTAGCTAACAAATAGTACATCATTAGCTTCAGAGGTAGAGTTCAATAATTCATCAGTTGCATATAACACCCATAACACCCAGTGCTCATCCCATCATGTGCCCTCCTTAATGCCCGTCACCCAGTTACCCCATCCCTCACCCACCTCCCCTCCAGCGACCCTCAGTTTCCTATTGTTTCCTATAGTTAAGAGTCTCTCATGGCTTCTCTCCCTCTCTGATGACTTCCCATTCCCTTTTCGTCCCTCCCCCTATGATCCTCTGTGCTGTTTCTTATATTCCACATATAAGTGAGACCATATGATAATTGTCCTTCTCTGATTGACTTATTTCACTCAGCATAATACCCTCCATCACCATTCTATTCTCGAATTGCCTCCAGGACACAACATCCTCTTTCTTTAATGTTTTCTGTAGCTTGTAATTTCCCTATGTGCAAAGACACTCTTCTTGACCAAATTTCAGTCAGGCTCTTGTGAGTGCTCTTTTCCCCTAGGCCTTGCTTTTGGGCCCTGTCTTTGGCCTGCCTAGTCCAGTCATAGAAAGAATCCTGTCACATCTGTTTATCAAGAATCCGCCTACCCTCGATGTCTTCTCTTATTAAATTCCCATCCAACAGGTCCCCCTCGTGCCCCCATCTGTGAATCTCCCACTGCCTTGACTGTATTCAGTGTTGAGGCCCTCTCCTACTGTGATAATCTTGACACCTACCACAAGAGTCCAGAATAAAGTCTTCTTTGTCATTTTTTTATTTTTATTTTTTTAACGATTTATTTATTCATGAGAGACATAGAGAGAGAAGCAGAGACATAGGCAGAGGGAGAAAAGTAGGCTCTCTGTGGGGACCCTGATGCAGGACTCCATCCCGGAACCCTGGGATCATGCCCTGAACCAAAGGCAGATGCTCAACCACTGAGCCACCCAGGTGCCCCTTCCTTATTATTTTAGTAAGTGTCAGAAAAACTTGTTTCTTAACATCCCCCTCTGTAATTGTGGGAATTTGTTTGAATATTGTGATCAGCCTCTTTCTCTTCCCTTCCTCCTTGAGAATTCATCTACATCTATGGTTTACAACTTCTTACTTCTTTGCTAACCTTGAAATCTATTGTCCCTGGGTCTCTCCTTTGAACTTCAGTGTTGTGTTCCCACTGTTTAGGGAAAAGGGTCACAGGATAAGAGAGTAAAACTGTATTTAGCAGTGCTTTATCTCTATCATCTCACTTAATGCCCACAACAACTCTGTTTTGAGTATTTGCATAACTATTTTTCAGATGTGGACATTGAGGCTCAGAGAGCCCAAAGTCAGACTCTTACAGAATGACAGGTTGGTGATTTGCACCTTGGCCTTCTGGCTCCTATTCTAGGACTTTTCCCACTATAGCACAAAAGTTCTCTTAGAATTTATGGTCTGGGGGCACCTGGGTGGCTCAGTATTTGCATGTCTGCCTTTGGCTCAGGTCATGATCCCGGGGTCCTGGGATCAAGTCCCACATCGGGCTCCCCACAGGGAGCCTGCTTCTCCCTCTGCCTATGTCTCTGCCTCTCTCTCTCTCTCTGTGTCTCTCATGAATACATAAATAATATTTTAAAAGAAAAAGAAGTTATGGTCTGTATTTGATACTTATTTATTCACTCCATCCATTTACTTATGAACAAACTTTGCATGTCTGCCAGCTTGCAGGACAACGAAATGAATAGGGCACAGTCCTTTCTTTTTGAAGCTACCAGACGAGCAGGGGGGACTATAAAGTATAAAGGCAGCCGACAGTACAAGGTGACAAAGGCTTGCTCTGCTATGGGACGAACAGTTTAGTTACTTGAGAGGCCATCAGGAAGAGGTGTCGGTGGGCTCTTAGACGAGACACTTGACTACTATAGCTGTGCTTTTTATTTTCACTTTGTACGTTTCTATGTCTTATCTTCTTTTCTGCCTCATGTATGTGCACAGTAGGCTCCCAAATTGTTGAATGCAAGCTTCGAACAGGACTGTGGCTGTAACCCAATCAAACATCCACACTTAATTCTTACTGAAAAATCTCAGTACATCAAACAGATGGTTTTTCATTACCTGTACCAGAATACTTAGCAGTAGAACACGTTGCCTCTTTGTATTGTAAAGGAAGAAATTATGTAGCAGGGAAGTTTAGTTCCTCGTGTAAGGTCACACAGCATTCAGTGTCAAAACCCTCGTGGGTGCTGTTCTCCAGGCTCCCAATCCTGGGGTACTCACCGTTGCAGCAATCAACTTCTGAAAGTGCTCATCTCTTCAAAGAACAGCCGGAGATAGAGCGTGAGCAGGAACAGACATGTGTTTTATCACCGTGGGTGAGGGAAGGGTCCACACAAGTGCATTCAGTATAGAAATGCTAATGACTTATTAGGATCTCGGAATTTAGGCAATTTCTTACCACCTGGACATTAATGGCTGCAATCAGTTACCCACCTTGGTCTGACCCTGGGAAAACCTGCCAAGTGCTGTCCTGCCCTATAGAAAGCACTTTGCTGCCAAGAAGAAAAGGGCCTGCCCCAACCCCCTCCCCACTGAATCCATAGAGAGGGAAGCAGTTCTTTCTCATAGGTCTGGAATCTGAAGTTTCATAAAGGCCCCATATCTCTCTGGCTTTCTCATATGTCTTCATCTGTACCATTGACTCTCTTTGACGGACGATACCAGCAGGTGCTGCAAAGTGCTTTTTAATACTTTAGTAAACAGTTGAGAGGGAAGCCTCATTACAGACAAAGTGAGGAGTGAGGTTGGACAGCCCATTTATCTTACTTGAGATGAAATAAGGGCTATTGTTCAATTAGGATAAAATCAAATCTCATGTTTCTCTCCTACTGTCTTGTTTGGGGGCAGAGGTGTAGGGGTAGAGAAAGTGAGCGGCAGGATGAGTAAGCTTCTGAAATACTGCCCAAGGTGTGATGACAGAAAAATATCCTCTTTGGAGGAGGGGTGATGAGCATGGGGGGCGGGGAACAGCCTCAGCAGCTGCTCCCACAGAAGTCGCTTTGCACTGATTTCTGCTGGCATGTCCAATTAGGAAGCAGGGGCATGACACAGTTAGGGATCCGGCAGAGAGAGCCAGCTCAAGTCCTTCGCTGGTGGAACTTTAATTAGCATGCTTCGGAGAGGAAAGGGGAGGAGGGAGGCTAATGGCAAAGGATTACAGGGAGTTTTAGGGGAGTTCAGAAGAGTCAGTTTGACCCAAACCAAGAATGTATGAGGATTGCACATCTGTTCTTATCCCTTAGCCATTAATCATAGCCGGTGTTTTTGGTGATTTTTAAGGGGACGGAAGGGGGAAAGTGTTTGGGTGAAGGGTGGGGTGCAGACATTGGGAAAGGATACAGGTGGAGGAGGAGAGGAAAAAAAGCTTGTCTTGTCGCCAAAGCTTGCACCTGGCTCTTTCTCAGCGGCTGTTCTGGTTAAGAGCATGCTTTCATTTTTTTTCTTCTTGTGGATACTCAGGTTTCTTCTCAAATAATGAGGGAAAATCCCATATTTGCTTCCAGACTGTTAATCTGGGCCTAAGATATCTATCTTTCCCCCTGACTTTTTCCACTTTGCTTGAACCAAATCAAATGAACCCTAAAATATCTGATACATTGGCCTGGCAGCCAGAATGAAAGCCCAGGTTCTGGCTCATTCATGTGATGTTTCAGACCTTCCAGGTAGAAATGTCCCTGCCCTCAGTAGTAACCTTGTTTTGTATGTGATATCCAGGGCCATAAATACTTGTATTCTGCTGTTTGCTCTATGACTCCAGTATTTTTTAAAAAATTTATCTAGATGGAAAAAGAAACTATTCATCCGTTCCTTCAAAACTTTTTTGTTAGCCTTAGAGAATCATGCATCAAAGTATTGCCAAATGGTGTTTTGATTCAGTTCCTGATTAGGCTCTTAAAATAAGAGGATTTCACTTCCTTAAACCTTCCTCTACTTCAAAGGACAACCGAGTGCCCCTAGTTGGAAGGATTGCAACCTTCTAGTCAGCTGGCCCTCAGGACACTGCAAACCAAAGCAACTGTCACTATATCACAACCTAGGCCCAGGAATACCTGCTTATCCCAGAAGCTCCGGAATCGTGTCCCAGAGCTGCCTCTCTGAAGCCCTCAGGAGAGAGAAAATACTTCAGAAATCACTCAGAATTCTGAACTCATCATATATAATAGAGCAGAATGAAAAATCTGGATTTGGTTTGTGGAATGGTAAAGAAATAGTATCTTCTTGTGAGGGTAGATTAGTCTAGAGATGATTTCACCAGGAATGTGCCATGAAGCAACACTAAGACACAATCGTGACATTCTTCACAGAGTAATTAGCTTTTGAAGGGAGATGCTTGTTCAGGGTGGGGAGAATCTGGCGAGAACCTGACAACAACCAGAGAGCAGAACCAAGTGATAGACTTCCAGTGTCTCTTGAAAATCACTTTTAAGTTTTCAGGAATTTTACAGTCCTTGGGAAGGTGGATAGGGTAGCCTCCATTATAACTGCAATTGTATGTATGAACCTCAGCCTCACCTATCATCTGAACTCCTTGAGGGTAGAAATCCTGTCTCTTTCACTCCTTCGTAGGTGTACAGAGTGTAATAAATCTGCCTGAGTGGAACTGAACTGAACTCCAGGGACGGCTGGACATGTCCCGCTACTGTAGACTGTAGCAACTCAGCATTTTCTACTTTCTAGCAAGTCCAGTAGGAAACCTTCACAAAATGGGAGGCTGAAAATCACCCTGGAACAAGAAGCGTATTTCCCCATAAATATCCCTGTCACTATAGAGGGGTGTGTGGTCTGCGTTGGGGCAGGGGAAGTTGCTCAAGTTTTTCCACAGCTTCAGCAAGTAACTTCAAGTTCTTAGATATTTGACCATCAATCATAAGACCGTCCAACTCCAAATTCAGTTTCTACATTCACCAGCCCACCCTTAAATTTCCAAGGTGGTTTTCCTGATGACTTTCAACCGAGAAGGAGAAGCCCCAGCCAGGAGTTTCTTTTCAGATGCAAGGAGAAGAGAAGCTAAAATAAGTCTTCATAGTCTCTTCATTCAGGAAATTTAGATCTCTGTTCAAGAATGAAGATGAAAATAAATCACGGTTAATAGGCAATGGGAAACTGAGAAGACTGAGTATATAATCATGAGAGAGTTTCTGAAAACCAAAATGTGGATCAGAAAGCTGGCAAGCTCAATACTCTAATGCAACCAAGTCCATGTGTAGAATTAGACTTTGGGCCTCTTGTGGGATTTCAAGATGGTCCCTACAACCTAGGGAATGCCAGTGGATGAGAATGACTGAGTTTCCATGGGGCCCTACAATTAATTTTAAGTGAATAAATTTCTAGGTCTTCAATTTCCAATTATACTCTTTTCTAAAATTGATCTGCCAAGCCTGTGTTCTGCTGACTCTTCTCACCTCTTATTTTATTTTGTTTTTATTGTTTTTAAGAGTTATGCATTTATTTGAGAGAGAAAGAGAGAGAAAAAGAGAGAGAGTGAGTGGTGGGGAAGGAGAAGGAGAGAGAGAGAGGATCTGAGAATCTCAGGCAGACTCCCCACTGACCAGGGTGCCTGACTTGGGGCTTGGTCTCATGACCTTGAGATCATGACCTGAGCTGAAGTCAAGAGTCGGTCACTTAACCTACTGAACCACCCAGGTGCCCCCTCACCTCTTATTTTAAACGTCTTTATTGCAAATGAAAGACAAACCTCTTACCCAGCTTAAGTCTTACTAATGTACATTGCCCCAAGGGCCCAAACAAGGGGACAATTTCAGGATAACTTGCTCCTGAAGGGAGTCTTGTGAGTGCCAGAAAGCAGTCCCTTATTTCACCCAATTGACAAACTCTTGGCAAGCTGAGGGCTTGCTTATCTACTCATCCATCCATCCATCCACCGTCTAATTAACATTCAAAAGTGAGATGGTTGTCACAGGGGTGAGCATTAACATGGAGCTTATTCGAGCTGAAAAATAAAGTAAGACTTTTTCTGACAGAAAGTGATTCTGATTGGGATGGTTGGTTTGACAATGAGAGCTGGGTTTGCTAATTTATATGATAGATACTGTCTATAAATTAAATGGATTAGGTATGCAGTTCCAAGATTTTGATAAAAAACAGATTCAGAGCCCATAGACATCATAGAATATGATAGAGTATGTTGGAAATTAAACATATGATGAACATTTCTCAATGTCAGTTCAAAATTATGTAGGGTACACATAGATTGTTTTCAAAAATTATAAGGGAAGGGATCCCTGGGTGGCTCAGTGGTTTAGTGCCTGCGTTCGGCCCAGGGCGTGATCCTGGAGTCCCGGATTGAGCCCCAGGTCAGGCTCCCCGCAGGGAGCCTGCTTCTCTTTCTGCCTGTGTCTCTGCCTCTCTGTGTCTCATGAACAAATAAATAAAATCGTTAAAAAAATTATAAGGGAAGACACAAGAAGATTTGAAGATAACCACTCTGGGGATTCAGCAGAGACTAGGACAAGCTGGAACGATCTGAAGAGGTTTGTTGAAGTGGGACTGGATTATATATTAGCTAGGATGGCTCAAAGTAAAAGGCAGGGAAAGGATATCTGGTCCTTTGTTCAATGTTGACAGCACATGCAAGGACTTCGAGGTTGTACCATGTGTGTCCAGCGGCAGGATGATAATATGACCAGTCTCATTTCAGGACAGGAACCTATGGAATGGCAGGAATGGCTTGGGCCTCCTGTCTCAGCCTGAAAAGATTTAATATCTTTCTTGTTGGGGAGTAGAAGGAGAGTAGATTGGATAGGTGAATGGACAATAGGGCATGTTGGAAAAGGTTTGGAAACTCCATGAAGGACTTAAGCCACATGAACAAAGCAGACCACTCACTGTTAATCCCTTAACTTTCCAAAAAAAAAAAAAAAAAAAAAAAAAAATCCCTTAACTTTCCTAAGCAGGGTATGCTGCTCTTCTTCTGGATCACCATAAAGTTATTTCAATTATTCTATAGGATGTCTCCCATGTCATGGCAAATTTTTTTTACATTTTGATCACCTCCATCACTAGTCCGTGAACCCTTCCATAACATGGATTATATCTTGTGTGTTTGTAACCCCAGGGCCCAGCACATATCCCCTCAAGTGATAGGCTCTTAATAAACCTTTTTAAAAAAGAAATAAAAAAATAAACAAAAGAAATCCAAAAGGAAGGTGAAAAGGGATGAGATAGGAAAAAGGCCCAATATGTTATAGTGCTATATGTATGTATATATGTATAAATATATATAAATTTATATACAGTTCCTGTATATATAGCAGGGACACCGTGCTAGTCCTCCCAAGTCCTCCCTTCTGGAAGGAAATCCTTTCTCCTCTGACCAGCTATTTGTTGCGCTTTGTCCATAGCCTTGCGCTTTCAGCTTGATGTATAATCACTTATCTTCATTAATTTTCATTATGTTTTTAGGCTGATGAAGTCTGATATATGTAACTCATACATAGGTGACCTGCAGTAGTTAAAAAGCAACACCTCAAGGAAACAACTACTTAAAAAAAAATGTTTTCTCCTTTAACCATTGGATGGGTCACTGCAGCTGACAGAGAATATCACTCAGTGCAACCATAGGAAAATAATTTGTTTCTTTCTTTTGTTTCGTATTTAAATTTTTTTCACCCTAAAATCTGTCCTATCTATGCAATCCTTCCTAATGGACACTACAGGTTGCTTACTCAGTACCCATTCCTGCATATGCAACTAAGAAAAAAACTCCTGGTTTTCTTTTCAGGTATCTACCCTTTCCCTCTATGACTTCTGGAACTGCACCCCCAGCTCCTAGGATAGAGCCTATGGATCTAAGCTAATCATGATAATCCCATTCCCTTTGCTAGTCATTGGTTTAGAAATGACCAGAGAAAGCTGAAACAGAAGTGTCCTTGTACAGTAAGACTTACTGCAGAAAGGACCAAATCTCTTTAGCCTAAGTAAAATTTAAGGGAAGGAAGAAGGTTCTCTTTAGGGCATTGACCAGACATTAGGTAAAAGCAGAGATTTTTTTTTTTTTTTAAGATGGTGAGGTCAGCAAGGATCTTAATTTATTTCTCATGCTTTGCTTAGACAAGATAATGCACTTAGTACTGCTCGGTTGGTCTCAAATGCTTGGCCAGCTCTCAAAGAGCATTTGATTTGGGGAAAGGATAGAACAGGGCATTCCCAGCCAGCCTTATCAGGACCAGACAGTACTCAGAACTGTAGCCTCAATTGTGTATATGCCCTTTTGTGAAACCTTTAAAAGGCTGGATCTGTTTACAGAGCCATTAACTATGGGATCCCAAAAGTCACCTTACAGGGATGGTTGAGCATCCCTCTCCTAAGTACACACCAGTCATTAAGCAGGAGCCTTTTACTCTTAACCATTCCCAACCCGAGACATACCTAACAGATGCAGGGAGAGCTTCCAAATCTGGGTAGAAATAAAAAGTTCTATTTATTCTGTTAACATATCATTGACTGACCCTAAAGTGGGATGATCAAAGGAGGCAACATGGAGGAAGGACTTGTGATCCATTCATTCCCTCATAAACTCATCCTTTCTCAACCAGGGTTGCTCTTTTGAACCACAGCACACAGTGATTTGAGTGACTGTTTATTGAATGTTTTCTCATTCTAAGATTGGCACATAGCTAGTGTCATTGGTGATGCATGGGAAACAAGTCAGTTCATACAGTGGATGATGGGGACATTAGGACTTAATTCTCGTATGGAACCGCAGTTCATTTATTCAGTATGTTTACTGAATGTCTACTAAGTGCCAGGGTGCTCTTCTAGGCACTGGTTATCCAGCAGTGAACAAAACAAAGTCCCTGCTTCATGGACCTTACACATACATTCACTGTGTATGTGTACAGATAATATGCATGATATATGCCTGGTCTTGAGGAAAGGGATGGAATTTACATAGCAAAAGGGAAAGGAAGGCCATTTAAAAAGATCTAGGAAGGCCAAACCATCTGGAAGTCCATGACCCAGCTAGTTCCTGCTCTGCTCTGGTCATTTCCACCAACCAGAAGGACTAAAAGGGCAGGCTCCCATCTCTGACCACCATCCTTAAGTACATGTCTCTTTGTCCATGGGACCATGGTTAGGTTGCACTTTTAGGGGGCTGACAGTACAGGAGTCAGATGTCACCTAGGTTATGACCAGGAATTTGGCCCCAAGGTAGGCGTCTTGAACCGCGAGAAGAGTAGATACCTCCCAACATGGTACGATTTAGGGTTCCTGAAGTCATCCTTCTCCTCACAAATACTTTTCTTCAGAGCTTGCTAAGGAGCTCCAGATGCTACCCTTATATTCTTCTTTAGCCTAGGGCAGAAGTTCCTGATGTTTCTCAGTTCATGATACATATATTTTTTTCATGGCTCTTCCAGGTCAAAAGAAATATCTAACAGTTCTATTTATTAAGTAGTTAAGACCAGATAACTTAATTTGTGGTTGTTTGTGCAGAATCTGGCAAATGTCTCTGTGCTTTTCTCCAAAACTTAAAATATCCCACTGTACCCCTGTAAGGTCATTGTGGAATGCTTGACACCTGTTTGTCATCATAGACTTATGCCACAGAAAGTCCTTATTAAGATGTAAATCATCCTTTCAACCCTGAAAGCCAAATGCATCTGCCTGGTTTGTTGGAGAGTGGTCTGAGCCTAAAGAGATGGAATGCAGGGTGGTTCAATCTGGATGGAGGGAAAAGGAGGTAAAGGCCAGGTTATAAAGTGCTATGGGAGTCAGACCTGTGAAGGGGGAAAGGCTGCCTGACACGAGGAGAAAGAGAAAGAAGTAAGAGCCCTGCATGGGAAGCCTGCAGAGCCACAGGAAGTGAAGGCAAGTGGGCAGATCATGAAGTAGATACAAGTTATCTAGCCCCGGGAGGGCATGAAGCCTCCAGTGTGTACCCAGTCAAGTGAACCAGTACTTCAGTGTTCCTGAAATTCCAAAGATGCCTCTCTTGGCCCTATCTACCCCATTCCTCCATGGAGTAGAGTTTAAATAAATGACTAATCTCTGAATAACTAAGGCATATTCAGGTTTTTGTTTTTGCTATATTACTAATAGCTTGGTCTCATAATTTAAGTTTCTCCAAAAGCAGAGCCCAAGTCAAGCATTTAGATAGGAATCTAGTCATTTGGGAAATGATTCCAAATAATTCCCCGAGGGAACACGGAGAGTGCACAGGGAGAAGGAAGAAGTCCATCTAGTGTGCATTATCAAAGTCACTGAGTTTGGCTACAGGGGTTGAACTCTGCAAGGACCATTGAGGCATACAGAATGGCTTCCAGGATTGTCTATCCATCAGACAGGAGACTGGGGCATCAGTCCAACGGCTTCCATCTTCCTTTGGCTGAAAGTTATCCCCGGGGGCTTTGACTACTTTCTTTTCTTAGAGAACGGGTATGTAGGCTGAGTGGGCTCCTGTTTTTTTTTTTTTTTTTTTTTTTTTTTTTTTTTTTTTTTTTTTTTTTTAGAGAAACCCTTGAAATGAAAGAACAGAGAAACACTTGAGGTGAAACTGTCCATGACAGCTGTGGATATGATGCTATGGAGATACATTTCTATTACCTGCAACCTTGAGTTCTGACTAACCTTTTTTTTTTTTAAAGAGTTAATTTGTTTATTCATGAGAGACACAGAGAGAGGAGAGACATAGGCAGAGGGAGAAGCAGGATCCCTGCAAAGAGCCGGATGTGGAACTCAATCCCAGGACCCCAGGATCATGACCTGAGCTGAAGGCAGACACTCAACCGCTGAGCCACCCAGACAGTCTCAGTTCTGACTAATCTTATTGTTTAGGATGAGTCAAGGGGCTGGGCTTCTGTTTAGGATGAGTCAAGGGGCATAGTGCTTCTTGGCACTATGTGATTTTGGGCAGGATCCTTCACATCTCTGGGCCTCAGCTTCCTCCTCTGCCGGATGAGGGAGGTGGACCACACACATTTTGAGGAGCCCTTTAATCAATATTCTATCACTTGACCCCAGCTTTCTATTTACCATGATTATACTCATGAATTTCAGTATCGGCCACCTTAGTAACCACCTCCTCTCTTTCTTAAATAGCTTCTTAAAGGCTGCCCAGATGGTCTGGGATGAGACTGGAATTTATATGCAGACTATATGTCTGTACCAGACAACCCTGAATCAACTTTAAAATACAGAACTCAAATTACATTTTCCCCTTTCTTTAATCCATTCATTTATTCAATACAATTTTACTGAGTGCCTACCATGTATCAGTCACCATGCTAGACCCTGGTATGCAGCAGCAAACAAGAAAGGCGAAGCCCCTGTCCTTTCAAAATTTACATTTTAATGGAGAAGGGCTTATAATAAACAATTAAACAAGTACTAAGGGGAAGACAAAGTTTTATGAAGTAGAAAAAAATAGGCTAAGGAGATAGAAATTGGTGGGGTTCTATTTCTATAGGATGAAGGCTAGTTGCCTGCACGGTCTTCATTGATGACCTTAATTGGGGTCGTAGATGTCTGCATGCCAACCCTTAAAACCTTTCTCTTTCCACAGTTTAAGACCCTTCCCAAGACCTTCAGACCCCTATCCTCTATTTCCAGCTGGATGGAGCCTTGTATGACAGGTTGTATTTTCCAAAGATGGCTGCCACGAGATCTCCTGCTCTACATGCTCTTCTTATAAGGTGCTTTTAAACTCCTCCTATCAAGAGGTAGATACTATGCTTTTCCCTTTGAATCTGGGCGGGCTTATGACATTGGAATAAGTGATGTTATTAAAATTCTGAGGCTAAGTCACTGAAGATAATACAGTAAACAGGGACTCAAATAGATATTTACACACTCAAGCTCACAACAGCATTATCTGCAATAGCCAAGAGGAGGAAGCAACTAAAATGTCAACTAATAAACAGAATGTGGCATATACATGCAATGTAATATTATTCAACCTTAAAAAGAAAGGAAATTCTGACACATGCTACAATATGAATGAATCTTGAAGACATTAGGCTAAGTGAAATAAACCAACCACAAAAGGATGGACCTTTATAATTCCACTTACATGGGTTTCCTAGAATAGTCAAATTCATAGGAACAGAAAAGAGAATAGTGGTTGTGAGGTGCTAGGGAGTGGGGAAAATAAGGAGTTGTTTAATGAGTGCGGAATTTCAGTTTTGCAAGATGATAATATTCTAGAGATTAGTTACACAACAATGTGAATATATACAACTAACCTGTACACTCGAAAGTGGTTAGGATGGAAAATTGTACATGTTTTTTTAACCACAACTAAAAAAATGTGTGATGTAGTTTCCGCCTTGCTTACTGGAAAACTTGCAGTAGATTATTGAGCCACCATGGAAATGGTCTAACTCTCTGAAGCCACCATGCTGTGAGGAAGTCCAAACTCGCTCATGTAGACATACCACATGAAGTGGCCCTTAGATATGGGCCATATACTGGCCAGTTCTGGCTTCTCCAGCCACCATCTGACTGTAACCTCTTGAGAGGGCCTGAACCAGAGCAGTCCAGCTAGGATCTTCCCCAAATTCCTGACCTATAAGAAACTTGAAAGATAATAAAATCATTGTTCCTTTAAACCACTAAATTTTGGCATAATTTGTTTGTTACACATCAATAGCTAACCAGATATTTTACCTCAATCCCTTGGGTCAATACTTACCAAAGGCAGAAAGGTATTAAGTAGTTCTAACCTACCACTGCAATGCCTGATGGTTTGGTCCTGTAGATTCATAGCTCTTTGCAAGAAGGGCTCCGTGTCCATCACTGTAGTAGTTATGGCTCCATGATCCTGAAAAGTGCTTGGTGTACTTCATTCTATAAATATATACTAAGTACTTATTATATGCTACGGACTGTGCTAGAACTACATGATGCATAAAATATGCTCCTCCCTCTCATGGAGTGTGATCTACTGGAAGGACAGGCATTAAACAGATTGTGGTGAGTTCAATGAAGGAAAAGAACTAGGTGTGTTTAGAAAGAATTAACACACACACACACACACAAAGAAAGAATTAACAGAGGGACATAATTTAGACTGCAGGAGGGTGCAGGAAGGTGTCAGGGCAGGGTCTCTGAGAAAGTGACATTCACGTGGAGGCTGGCAGGGTGAGAAGGCAATAACCCTCTACTGGAAGAATACAGTGAAGGGTAATCCAGGCATAGGAGACGGCCCTTGTGAAGGTTTTGGAGCCCCAAGACCTTGCTGTATATAATATGCTCAATACACGTGTGTTTGTCGGTGCCCGCTCAGAGCTGTAGGTGTGGTCCAGTTCTCCCCCACAAGTGTCTCATCCTGCTTGAACTAGTGCTATCAGGGTTGGGTATTCTCGTGGTGCTGGTAGAAGCCCAAGAAGGCAAGCCCAACTATGCAAACCCATTACAGCTGCCATTTATGTGCTTTCCGCATTTCACTGGACAAAGGCGGTCACAAGATCCAGCCCAGCATCAACGCAGCATCCATGGAAAAGAGGGACAGAGGTACACCCACTTTTTGGGACAATCTTCTACATCTGTCAAGAGCCCTGTATTCTCACCTATTATGACTCTTGCCTGGGCTCGCCTTTTTCATCTCTGTTAATAATTTTGTAGATTTAGATTGTACGGATACCACTTCCAGGTGGGTCATGCCCCCTCTCTTGGCCTCTCCAACCATTTACAGTGGCTCAGGCTGATGCCTTATTTGATTTTCCATCCTCATCAGTCTGCCTCATTCTGCAGCATTTAACTGTCTGTACCAGCTGTATCCGGCTATGACAAGAAAATCTGATGAAAATGTAGGGTGCTGGCAAAAATCATTTCATGTAGATAAATTAAAATAAAATCGCTTAGGCTGATTAAAACCCTGAAGAAGAATTGAATTGGAACAGGATAATAAAACTCACTTATCTTATAGAGATGCCATGAAAATTGGCTAGTCAGTATTCATGATTTGAACACAAAAGAAAAATTGTTATTGATTTACATATAATGTCTCTGTTGTGTCTTCCAAAAGCCTCTTCAACTAATGTATAATGAGATGGCAAAACCAAATGTTAAGCTTAGGACACATTCATCATGGCTTTCCTTTCTCTTTTTTTCTTTCCTTTCCTTTTCTTTCTTTCTTTCTTTCTTTCTTTCTTTCTTTCTTTCTTTCTCTCTCTTTCTTTCTTTCTTTTCCAAAGAATACCATTAGCAGTGGCAAAGATAACAGCCCTCTCAGCACTGGATGGAAAAAGCTCAGAGAGCTGGCCCTGGACCTAGACATTTAAAAGAACTGCAGAGTAGATCGTAAAACACCATTGCATTCATAAAGTATGGTTCATTAGATTTTTGATGAAAAACTTCAAGAGGCATCTGTTTTCCCTTCTCTGTTCTCATCCCATCTCCCATCACCATTAGAGACCATTTTGTAGTAAATTATGGCCTGGTCTCAAGCCTGATTATTCCGGGCCTGCTTGGCTTGGCTGTCTTCTTTCTCCTGCCAACCAGTGTCCCTCCATCTCACAGCTTCTTAGCCCTAACCTCTGAGAGCACAGAAGCAGAAATAAAGAGGAGGGACTCATGCCAATTCATTATGCCTTTTTCTGGTGGTGCTGGTAAGAGGTCTGCTGGGAAAGGAGGCTGGAATTATGGCCCTCATTAACTGAGGCAAAGGAGGGTGAGCCCTGTGCTGCCATTCAGCACGATAGCACAGTTTAGGGGCAAAACCTCCTTCCCTTCAAGCTTGTCTTACCATTGTCTATTGAGAAGGACTTTCCAGTGGGTTTTGGCTTTCTTCAGAGTCGGATGATATCCTGTTGTAATGATAATGGTTATAATTATACGAAGACACGTGCATATAATGTGTGTGCAAGGCACTGTGCAGTGGGTGCCAGGCACTGTGCAGAGTATTTCTGGTGACTTATCTCATTTAATCCCCATAAAGACCCTAGAGGTGAGAACTGTTACAGTGCTTATTTTATAGAGCAGTAACCCAACTTGCCCAAGACCATGGCTCAGAGCAGCATTAGAAACTGTGAAGAAAAGACCAACCTGTTCTCTCCAGTACAAGCAGCTCCATCATCTCCTATGGCTATCACACTGACACTCCCCTGTCCCCAAGGCACCAGAGCTTGTGTGGTTGTAACACTCTTCCTACCTTTGTGGAGGGATTCCCCTGGGCTCCCTTCCACCCATTCCCCACTGCTGGCTTGTGGAATTACCCTGCGCACAACATGGTGGCTGCCTGCAAGGTAGAGCTCCCATGGGCTTTCTCCCCAACCCTAAGACAGCAGATACGGCCTGCTGGGAAATACAGCACACTTCTTAGTCACACTGGTTTTGGATCCAGACTCCTGGGCTCTGTTCCTGCCTCTATTGCTTATCTCCTCCATGACTTTGGGAAGTCGCTTAGCTTCTCTGGGCCTCCGTTTCTGGAGGTTAATTTTCATACTTATTGTCTAGAGCTGCTGCGAAGGTCAAATGCATGTAGTTTCAAGCACTTGGCAAATGCCCAATAAATACTAGCTATTGTTATTTCCTACTACATCCCTGTCACTGTCCAAGGACTAAAGAGGCATGAAAAACCCTGGGCTCGGATGAATTTAGGGTCTTCAGCAACCTTACATTGTCCTGGACTGTTCTAACTATTAATACTATTTTAGGCACATTATCGGTTAAATGGACTTTGGTGCACTGACTTGGGAGCCTTGTCACCATTTATTACATATAAATGTGCTCTGAGTCTTGAGCAACCACCCTTCCAAAGACTCTTGGGAAAGCTCACTTACTGAGATGAGCTGATAGACTGGAGAAGAGGCACTCATTTCCTACACTAATGAGGAGGCTAGGAGGGTCCCTGGTTACTTTAAGAAAGGGGGTTTCCCAACCCCCTGGAGGCACCAGAATGGGTTAAGAGACAGGAGGGAAGAGAAACCATTTCCTGGAATAGCACCCACTGGGCAGGAACCATCAACTGTGGTTGAATAGTATGTTTCGCTGCATTTTAGAAGCTGCACTCTATCATGGCCAGAGAATAAGTGTCTGCTCCTATCCATTTTAAACATTGCTTAGGCTTAATGGTGTAATAGTTCATTGGGGGAACTCTTAGTGTAGAAATTAGAGCAGGACTTTTGGAGGTAGGGAGCCTTGGGTCAAATCCCAGTCTCTGCCACTCTATCAGATGGGTGATTTAAGAGCCTTTATTTCCCTTTTTGTAAAAGAGAGATAAGAGTGCTACTCACCTCACAGGTTGTTAGAATGAGATAATGGGTGTAAATCACTTTTAGCACAGTGCCTGCCATGCTGGAAGCACTTAAATCATAGTAGCTATTATTATTTCACTTTTTTCTTAAGTTGCAAGGTCTCTCTTGATAGGGCTTTTGGGAGAGAGGAAGCTGGGACGCAGGTAGGAAAGACCAGCAAAGGAATCCCTGCCCACTACTTGCTTATAACTGTGGTTCGTGTATCAGTAATGTGAAGCTAACACAGATGAAGACAAGTGATCACAGATGGAAGGAGATCTCTCCACCACAGCCAGCTGGGTTTCTAAGATAGACACATGGCTGCTAAGAGCTTAATAAATTTCTGGGTCAGTACTAATATTTGCCCATTACGAACCATTTTTTATGTTTTTATTTATTCATGAGAGACACAGAGAGAGGCAGGGACACAGGCAGAGGGAGAAGCAGGCTCCTCGCAGGGAGCCTGATGTGGGACTGGATCCCCAAACTGGGATCATGCCCTCAGCTGAAGGCAGATGGTCAACCACTGAGCCACCCAGGCATCCCTTCCAATTACTAATCTAAGGGGATTTTTTTTTTTTTTTTTGCATTATTGCATTGGAATGCATGCACTATTGCTGGCTATATGTTCTCCAGTCTAGGGAAATATGGATGTGACCAGTGGCTCCTCCAACTCTCAAGTGGTAAGCAGACAACTGTGCCATGTGTTCGGCAAACCCTGAAGTGTGGCATTACCATAGTAATCAAGAGTCAGGGGCTTAACTAATTGAGCCACCCAGGCGCCCCTGGAATAAACTCTTTTAATCCATGGTCTCTTTCCCTGTTCCTGGTAAGATTGTATTCTGAGCATTCTCACTTGCTCACCAAATTTCTCATTAGTAATGGCCTATTTAATTGATAGAGTCAGTAAAATGATATTACATTTCAGCTTAATTTAATAGTTCAGGGTGATTTTTGGGGACTGTCATTACTCCTTACTGTTTCCACAGGTAGGTCAGCTTTAATGTGAAAGATAAAAAGGTAGATGTAGTCCCTTTGCTTTATTTAAATAAGTAGTTCTCCAACATGTGCATCAGAATCACTTGGAGAGCTTGTTGAAATGCAGGATGGCTAGATCTCACTCCCAGAGATTCTGAGGACTGCACTTTGAGAACCCCTGATTTAAGTCAAGGCTGAATTCATTGCCCTTTCAGCTATGGTGGTTAATGAACGATCCCCATTTGGCTTGATCAACTTTGTAGGTATTTTTTTTTTTTTTTTTAGTTGGTTAAGTGGTAATTTATAGCTACTTCGTGTCAAAAACATATTTTTTTCCTGCTCCAAGAAAAGTTACTAGCCCAGGAGTAGTGAAGAAAATAATAGGATGTTGGCCATATTTGGAGACACATAGAAAAAAAATGGTGTCTGTGTTACACACTGATTAAAAGCTTGGGTTTTGGGGTGGAAAGACAAGGAATGAGACCCGGCTCTGCCGCTATCTGGCTCTGTGGCTCTCTAAACTTTGTTTCCTTGTCTGTAAAATGGGGCCAAGGATACCTTTGCCAGATTTAAAGAAGGTAATGTGCATAAACTGTTCAAAAAATGTTAGCAATATTTTTCAAAGGAACATAAAAACTCAACAATGCCCAACCAAGACCATTAGTGCCACCATTCACATTTGCTCATTAGAACGCTTCAGAAAGCCTGAGCCCAAAGTGAGTTCTTTCCCTCTGAGGTGAAGGCTAGTTAGGCTCTGTCAATTCAGGGGGAGAGGGATTTCCAAAGGAATCTCTCACAAGCTGTCATTCAGTATTTTCTAGAAAATTCACACTGAGGAGTTTTGTTCTCTAAAATCAAAATAAATAAAACAGTCCCACTGATTAGCTGCCAACAGGATAATCTATTGTTTAAGTTAATTGCTGTTTAAGTTAATTAATAATTTGGGGTTTAGCATCAGTTGTTACTAAAACAGGAACAAGTTTGCCTTGCGTAGAGTAACTCAGGATGCAAGAGCTAGAAGGATGATAGAGATCACTGGGCTCCATCTTTTCATTCTACAGATGAGGAACCTGTTAGTCTGCCAGGTTAAGTGAATAATTTGCCTGAGGGGTACATAACCACAAATTTAATTTTTACTGGACTTGCTATCTAAATGCTCTCAGAAGGAATGGCTTATGATGAACTCTTCTAAAACCACAAGCATCTTAGTCTCTGCAGTATATAATTGGTTTATATCCACACACCCTAAGTGGAAGATAAATTCATTTAATTTCTCAGGGGCTGAATTATGAAACAAATCTATCTTGACACATTCTTCAGGAAGTTATATGGAATAAAGTTAACCATTTTATGATCACATCATTGAAATTGTTTCATATCTATAAAATGCAACTGGCAACACATACTTTCATAAAATTTCAGTCAAAATGATCATGGGTGTATTCTATGATATAAACATTGGAACTTCAATGTCTCAGTTTTCTATTCCTGTAAGTACAGCATGGACCATTTTCCAAGAAAAATCTTGACCCTTTCTCTAATCACCCCTTTTTGCAGAGATTGACTGATTTTCTGTACTTTCAGTTGGTTAATTTTTAGTAGAAATAATTTCAACTCATTTTCTACATGATTGGTTAACACATACGGATTTGTATTCCTTCTCATCAGAGAGCTTCAAATATTCAGCTGCCAAATTCTTATGAAAATCTTGGTAATAAAAATATATATATGGAACGTTGAGGTGTGTATAGTTCATTCATTGCTTTAGAAATTCTGATAGTGACAACAATAATAGTAATAATAAGAGAAATTGTAATTTACCAGGTGCCAATTACTGAGTCAAGTCTCCTCATGAACTGTTTTCTTTAATCCTCAAGATCAGCAGTTCTCCAACTTCAACATGCACCAGATCACCTGAGGACTTGATACCAAAGTCTACATATAGTCTTAATTTCTGTGCTAGGTGGTTTTGCGAGGAGCCATATTGTCTGGGAAGAATAGTAATAATAACATTTTATAGCTTTGCAATAGGATAGGACTCTATTGCTCACAATACTGAGGTTCAAATATAGGCACACTTCGGACATATTGTAGATTTGGTTCCAGACCACTGTAATGAAGCAAATATTGCAATAAAACGAGTCAAATGAAGTTTTTGGTTTCCCAGTGCATACAAAAGTTATGTTTACATTATACTGAAGTCTATTAAGTGTGCAATAGCATTATGTCTTTAAAAATGTACTTACCTTAATTAAAAAGTACTTTATTGCTAAAAAAATGCTAACCATCACATGAGCTTTCAATAAGTCATAACCTTGTTGCTGGTGGAAGGTCATGTTTCGATGTCGATGGCTGCTGACTGGAGGGTGGTGGTTGCTGAAAGTTGGGGTGACTGGCAATTTTAAACAACAGTGTGTTTGCCACGTCGATTGACCCCTCCTTTCAAGAATAACTTTTCTGTTATTGTGCCACTTGATAGCATTTTACCACAGTAGAACTCGTTTCAAAATTAGAGTCAGTCCTCTTAAACCCAGCTGCTGCTTTATTAACTAAGTTTCTGTAACATTCACAATCCTTTGTTGTCAGCAATCTTCAAAGCACCTACACTAGGAGTAGATTCCATCTCAGGAAACCATTGTCTTTGCTCATTCCTGTGAAGCAACTCCGCACCCATGAAAGTTTGACCATGAGATTGCAGTCATTCAGTCACATCTTCAAGCTCCACTTCTAGTTCTCTTGCTGTTTCCACCCTATCTGCTGTCACTGCCTCCACTGAAGTCCTGAATCCCGCCAAATCATTAATGAGGGTGGGAATCAACTTCTTCCAAACTCCTGTTCATGTTGATTTAATGACCTCTTCACATGAATCACAAATGTTATTAATACCATCTAGAATGGTGAATCCTTTCCAGAAGTTTTCCCATTTACTTTGCCAAGATACATCAGAGAAATCACCATCTGTGCCTTATGAAATAGATTTCTTAAGTGGTAAGACTCAAAAGTTGAAATTACTCTTTGATCATGGGCTACGGAATGGATGTTGTGTTAACAGGCATAAAAACAACATTAATCTCATTGTATATCCACATCAGAGCTCTTGAATGACCAGGTGCATTGTCAATGAGCAGAAGTATCTTGAAAGGAATCTTTTTTTCTGAGTTGTAGGTCTTAACAGTGGGCTTAAAATATTCAATAAACTATGTTGTAGACAGATGTGCTGTCATCCAGGCTGGTGTTCCATTTTGAGAGCACAGGCAAAGTAGATTAAGCATAATTCTTAGGGGCCCTAGGGTTGAGAATGTTAAATGAGCCTTGGCTTCAGCTTAAAGTCATCAGCTGCATTAGCCCCTAATAACAGAGTCAGCAATCTCTGAACCTCAGAGCTAGGCATTGGCCTCTCCTTTCTAGATAAAAATTCCTAGATGGTGTCTTCTTCCAATAGAAGGCTGTTTCATCTACATTGAAAATCTGTTGTTTAGTGTAGTCACCTTCATGAATCTTCATAGCTTGATCTTCTGGATAACTTGCTGCAGCTTCTACATCAGCACTTGCTGCTTTACCTTGTGCTTATGTCGGAGAGAGAGCTTCTTCTCTTAAACTTCAGAGCCAACCTCTGCTAGCTGCCAACTTTTCTCCTGCAGCGTCCTCACCTCTCTGAGCCTTCACAGAATTGAAGAGAGTTAGGACCCAGCTCTGGATTAGGCTTCGGCTTAAGGGAATTGTGGTGGCTGGTCTGATCTTCCATCCAGACCATTACAACTTTCTCCATATCAGCAAGGAGGCTGTTTCACTTTCTTATCATTTGTATGTTCACTGGAGCAACACTTTTAATTTCCTTCAAGAACTTCTTTCCATTCACAACTTGGTTAACTGCTTGGCACAAGAGGCCTAGCTTTTAGCCCACCTTGGATTTCAACATGCCTTCCTTACTAAGCTTAATCATTTTGAGCTTTCAATTTAAAGTGAGAGACATATCACTCTTCCTTTCACTTGAATACTAAAAGGCCCTTGTAGGGTTATTAATTGGTTTAATATCAATATTAGTTGTGTCTCAAGGAAATAGGGGGAGGGAGAAAGGGGAATGGCTTATTGGTAGAGAAGTCAGAACAAACACAGCATTTACTAATTAGTTCTCCATCTTATATGAGTGCCCTTTACGGTGCCTCAAAACAATTACTATAGTAACATCAAAGATCACTGATCACAAGTTGTAGTTGCCAGAGGGGAGGGTGAAGGTGGGACAAGCAAAATGGGTGAAGGAGAATGTGAGATACACACTTCCAGTTATGGAATGAATAAGTCATGGGAATGGAAGGTACAGCATAGGGAATAGAGTCAGTAAGATTGTAATAATGATGGAATAGTGACAGATGGCAGCTACACTTGTGGTGAGTATAGGATATATATATAAACTGGTCGAATCATTATATTGTACACCTGAAACTAATGCAAAATTGTGTGCCAACTATACTCAATTTTTTTTGGCTTTAAAAAGTAAAAAAAAAAAAACCACTTATTACAGATCACCATAACAAATACACTAATAATGAAAAAGTTTGAAATATTGAAAGACTTACCAAAATATGACAAAGAGATGAGATGAGAGCAAATGCTGTTGGTAAAATGGCATGGATAGACTTGTTCAATGCAGCGTTGCCACAAACCTTCAATTTGTCAAAACTGCAATACCCGTGAAGCATAATAAAGCAAAGTACAATAAAAGAATGTGTGCCTGTGGACTGATGAGCAGCTCCTCTCTGTCCCCCCACTCCCAGCAAAGGCTATGGGATGAAGAGTCTTGGTTCCAAGTGAACACTGTAAAGTATGCAATAGTGAAATTTGTCTTCACCAGCCAACCTCACATCAGGGTTTGTTCCTGAAAGAATTGGCTGTGTGTGTATTAACTGAAAGAACACTTGAACTTAGGGAGCTGTGCTTTGAGAGACCTTCAGTTGAGCATAAGGGGAAAGGAATGGCTTATCATGCCATAGAGCCCTGATTTCCACCTCCGAGGGAGCAGTGAAGCTGGCACGGGGAACTGTAGATAGCATTGAAGAAGGGGGTGGATTAATGGTGGATTAGAAGCACTGGTATCTGGGTAAGTTCCCTGTCACCATGTGTTGCCAAGGTGGTGGGCCCTCATGAGTTGCATAGGTGTGGGGGGAAAAAGCTCTATCATGTAACAACTAAGACTTTGAGTCATGATGAACAACTTTATTGCCTCCAATTAAATTATGTTAATTAAAACAGCATTCCCTACTCAAATTCTGTAGAATGTTACATCAGAGGCCAATGGTGACCTTCCAGTTTTACCAGTTGACAGCCTGCTGGACCCTTGCCACACTGGCAGTTTTCAAGGCAACTGGAATAGGAGTGTGAGGAGGGTGGAGGGCTGAAGCTGTCCTGGAATGAGGCAGGAGGGAGGTCCCTCAACCCCTTCTGCACTAGTGGGTAGAAATATTGATCTGTGGATATTAAATGTCCCTGGAGATTGTTAGAAATATGTAGGGAAGGGGAATCCTTGACAGGGGAAGGCTTGAAGTCATTGTGTTTCGGGGTGTTAAATGAATCATTTTGTGCTCATTTATACTCCCAGGTTGATGAAAACTGCAATATAGCAGTCATGTAACATTTATTCCCCGAATCAGGGCAAGAGCTCTGGCCTCTTTATTTAACTTTGCTTTGGTGCTTGATGTTGTCTTTGGTGCCACCTCTTTGAGTGGCCTTCTGAGCTCCAGTATATTTCTATATGTGAATGGTCAATTTTAAGTTTGACCTGCTTCCTTCTTTTCTTTGGCTGCTAAAATCTGAGTCAGATTTGCCACTCAGGAATAGCAGTTGAGCAAAATCTATCATACTTTAAAAAAATCATTTTTCTTTTTTAAAGATTTATGTATTCTAGAGAGAGAAAGAGCAAGCAAGAGTGTGGGGGAGGGGCAAAAGGAAAGGGAGAGAATCTCAAGCAGACTCCATGCTGAGTAGGAGCTGGACTTGGGACTCAATCCTAGGACCCTGCGATCAGGATTTGAGCTAAAATCAAGAGTCAGATGCTCAACCAGGTAAGCCACCCAGGCACCCCTACTTAATCATTTTTCTTTTGTACATTGACCTTTTCCCTATTATGTGGTATACATTCTCCTAACCATCTAATCTTTTGGAAAGAAGGGAGAGAGCGTATACACAGAAATAGAAAGGTAAGATGAAAAAAGTAGAGAAGAGACAGGAAGGAAAGTTAACCCATTTTATAGAGGATATTTACATGGAAATGTTAATGACATAGTAACCTAATCTTGATTTGAGATGACTAATTCTAAATTTAACTTGAAGTAAAGATCTAACCAGCACAAATATCTCCATTCCCTAATAAACTATGGTTTTGCAAAATACAATGATGAGCATTGTTTAAAGTGAACTAGAGTCAACCGGATGTAATAATGATGATTGATTTTGGAGTTTATTTTCAAAGAAAAGTACACATGCATTTTCTATGATACTGATGTGCAAAAGGAGCAGTGCTTCTTAGGGCAAACACACATATAATAGCACCAAGTCTGAATCATTAATGGATCTTTTGTAGAAATTAGAATGCTGGAAGCAACTATGGGGATTGCTGAAATTCAGCTTCAGGTGTGCTAGGACTTAGGGGACACAGAGTCTCTGCCCTTGAGCTCAGTTAGGTTAGCAAGTAATTGCAATTCAAAGCAATAAATGCCATAGTTGAGTTACACGTGTATATATATGGGTAATTAATTCTGCCTGAGGGAGTCCAGATTATCTTCATAGAGGAGGGAGCCTTTGCGCTTGCTCTTAACAAGTGAGGTCTTCAGGCAGCTTGAACAGAGGAAACTACACTGAAGGCAAGCAGCCATCGGAGTATGTGGTTGCTGGGGACTACCTACTACTGCTCGAGTTTCAGACAATGTCACTAGAATGTGGAATTAGGCAGAAACACCTGCATTGAACCAGGGTGCACCAGGCTTCCAAAAAGTTGCTTGTAACAGCCCATTTTCTTTGACCTCATAATTTAATTTCTTTGTTCTCACAAACCTGAAGCCTCCTCTTAAGGCCTCCTTACTTATATCCCTCTTCAGTTCTCTTACTACTCAATTTTTTTTTTTTTTTGAGAGACAGAACATGGTGGGGGGTAGGTGGGACAAGCAGACTCCCCGCTGAGCAAGGAGCTTCATGGAACCTGGGGCTCTATCCTAGGGTCCCAGGATCATGACCTGAGCCAAAAGCGGCAGCTTAACTGACTGAGCCATCCAGGCATCCCTCCTTACTACTTTTTATTGGCTGAGTAGCTCCCAGTTATAATCAACAAACCAGAGGCTAAAATTACTGGGGGTTCATCCAAATGTGACAAGGAGTTGGCTTCTGGGGCTTTGTCTGCTATGATTACTGTAGCTGTTAACCCTGAAACATCTCTTTTGGAAATACTGCTGAGCAACTCTTAGAATTCAGACACATCTAAATAAAATTTTCATTAGAGATCAATTCTGTAGTTCTGGAGATGCTATTGGGATTTAGCTAATTGCCATTATCTTTATTGAGCCGAGCCTTCTTCTACGCCAGGTTCTCATAGACAAGAATGGGGCAGTTCCAATTAGAAGGGGAACTTTGGCATGGTTGGCATGTGCAGCTCAGCATTTTAGAGTAACAGGATTACCACTTTGATACATGGCCATAAAAGCACAGCAGTTGAAATCTATTATACACCTTGTCTGGGAGTTTTATCTGGCTAGGTACTTGAATACCTGAGTGGGGAAAAATTAGGTAGCTTTTTCAAGAATTAGATTTTATAGTATAGGATATAACAGGAAATATTCATTGGTTATGACAGCTCCCAGGAAGACTTGGCAATGGCAGTGATATTTACAACGGTTGATAACAGCAACTGCTTTAACACACTCAGCCGGAAATCCTAATAAATTATCTACCGGGTGCCAGGCACTTTGTCCATGACATGGTAATCCTTTAAACCCTACAAGGTAATCCTTTACCCTACAAGGTAAGTCTGTATTATTCTCATTCTGGAGTTGAACAAACAGGCTTAAATAGGTTGAATGACACAGAGCTGGAAACCAAGTGGGAGAACCAGTGTTCTGCTGATTTTCCCAGTTTCTACTTTTACATGTGTTGGTCACGCTAAAGCCAATAAGCCAGCATCAGAATGACCACATATTCCAGTCTACTAGGATTGTCCTTCTACCATTTCAGCAAAAGTCAGAAAGACAATTGTGCTTCCAGGAGACTGAATTAAAGCAAGGAGCAAGCTAGTACCACAAATATTCCCAAAGGATCACAAGGCACGTAAGATAAGGTGGAACAGTAAATGATGTCACGTTGGAATAACTGAAGACTGATCATGTTTTAATTTTGCAGCCTTGTTTTCGTCTTACACTTTATTTTTAAACTGAAGGCCCTAAGAATGTTTAGTTGGAAACTCTTCAAAAAACAAACCAACCCACAGTTATATATATATATATATATACTACTGATAAAAGTGTAAGTTGGTTAAGTTTTCTAGGGGGCAAAGTGGCAGTAACAAAAGCTTTTAAAAATTGGCATATCCTCTCCACTAGCAATTCCATTTTCAAGTATTCATCTTAAGGAAATATTAAGAACACACAAAAGATTTAGCAACACAATGTTTTTTAGAGCAGTTTATTAGTGAAAAATTGGAAACCTAAAAATCAACAATAGTTTAATAAAATGTGGCACATATGATGGAATACCGTGCAGCCATTAAAAAAGATGTAGAAATATATTTGACACAGTAGGATAGTTATGGTATTGTCAAGTGAAAAAAAGTTACAAAACAGTATGTACAACTTGATTCCATTAAAAAAAATGTATAAATGCACAGAAGTCTGGAAGGCTATACACCTAAACAGTTCTCCCAGATGGTGGGATTATAGGTGGTTTTTATCTTTTAAACTAAATTTTCATTTTTTTCCTTTTTATCAACACATCTATGACTTGTATTATTAAAAAAAAAGCATTAGCATTTCTTAAAAAGTCTCCTGTGAAGTAGGAATGAAAGAGCTTAGCAACCTGAGGCACAGGGATGTAAACGTTAGTCTGAAATCACTTGAATAGTTAGGGTGCTTGGATGTCAAATTGTCACCATGTTAAGTGGAAATGTGGGTGGTGGTAGTGCTTACCCTCTTCAGATGAAGGGATCCATTCCTAAGAAACCTTTCACAGCAACCAAGTACTAGCATTCCCAGTACTATTTCCCTTCCTTAGGCTAAGCATACCCTTATTCCGTCACACCCACTTGCAATAGAGCCCAGCAAGATGCCTCTATGGAGAGGCACAGAGCAGTGATGGCCGACGGTGCAGAAGGCAGGGAGAATTTCTCAAGTGATGTCAGATAGTACCTGAAGGTGGAAGGCAAGTTTTTGTCATTCTACTCAAGTGGTTCTCAAACTTGTAAAAACAGATTGCTAGGCCCTACCTGGCATTCCCCACCCCCAACCCCCGAGTTTAATTCAGCAATCATGGATAAGGCTTAGGAATTGCATTTTCCACCCCTTTCATTTGACAAGTATTTACTGAGTTCACACAGTGTGCTATGTCTTGTACTAAGAGTTGGAAATTTGTGATCAAAAGAATTACAGCTTCTACCTCAGGGAGCCTACATTCTAGACTGACAGATACATTACTTATCAAATAAATTATAAAACTATAGAATTATGACACTGCTAGAATACAGTTAAAGACCAGAAGATAGTTTTTATCTTATTTTTATGTTACATGGAAGAACCAAGACTAATTCAATAGCCCCCTTCAAGACAAAAAAATTAAGTATAGATAAAGGTAGACAGTCCTTGGAAATATGAATTAGCATTTTAAGCAAGTCCCCAAGTGACGTGGCAATTGCCTGTTCTGGGGTCTCTCACTGAGAACCACTGCCCTACTGAGGAGACTTTCTCTTTAGGATAATGTGGGAGAAAGGGTACAACTCCCTCCTCCTCTTGAGTCTTACCTCAGGTAGGAGCCACTTAATCATCTGGGAGATGGAGTGAGGCTAAGCTAGCTAGCTATTATGGCTCCTTACTCAGGCTTCAAGTGCTACGTACTAGGCAACATATTTCAAAATTGCAAGCATTTGGGAGGTAGGGAAGAGATTTTTGAGGAATCCAGTCAACACATGGAGGTAAGCTGGGTCTGAGTAAACAAAGTGGTTGATTCTTGTCCTGCACGGTCATCTTTCCCAGTGTATCTCAGACTTGCCCTCCCACACCAGCTCCTCCGTTCACATTCTGTTCCTTTGTGCTGGTGGATAACAGCAGACTGTGAGGACAGGCCTCACTCACTGGTGACCCTAGCCTCAGGTTTCTTAGTTCTCCTGCTACTCAGAACGAGGCACATTCCCATTTGTGGGACCTAATGTCCTACAATATGAATTTTTCTGATTAGCACCATAAAAAACGATTTAATACCATGACTTTTTAGGCTAGATTGATAACAAATGTAGAGACAATCCAGTCATTTTTTTCTGTCTGTAAAAGAGCCTACAATTATTTCCCAGTTTATTATTTCATTCGTATGTGCATCCTTCACATGTTACTACACTCTTAGATTAAGCTCAGGGGCACAGAGCTTATTTAAATAATTTTAAATTGCAACATGAATTATTAGCTTTCCCAAGCTTTTCTTCCATGCCTAAGAACCTTTATGGGGCTTTACCTGAGTAAAAATTAAACCCATGACTCTGTAAGTCAAAACCTAAATAAAAAGCCCACAAGTAACAAAACCAAAAACCCCAAAACAACCACACAAAACCCCTTTAAAATAAAAAGCAGTAAATGTAATTACAAGTCCACATATTATCGTGGATTTGTGGTAGACAAAGGCACAAGAAGCATCTGAACCTTAACATTATTAAAGGCTACCGCACATTATTAGGTTATTATAATCAACATTCATTTGATGGAAAACAGAAGGTTCTGGTAACAACTCATGCTGGCTATGGTGAAGTTAAACCTAGATCTATGCAATTCCTGATTTAAAGGGGGTAGAAGATAGGGTTGATAAGCAGAAAAGAGCATGGGTATAAAAGCTATTTCTGGTATAGTCATAAACCAGGCCTACAGTCTGGATTGGTCAGGAAGCTACAGAGGCCAACAAAGGGAAACTATTTATAGAATGTTTCTATTCTGTGTCAAACTTTTCCCTAAAAATGCCTTATCATACAAGTTAACATTTGCTACAGGGTCTTCACATCAACTTTAAGGTGGCATAATTATTATTCCTATTTACTAATAAGGAAACATTAGGCAAAGTTGGAAGTTGGACTCAAAGAGCACAGGATGTGAGAAGACTGGATTTGAACGCAGGGCAATTTCACTCCAGTACCTGTACTACCCCCCACCCCCCCTTTACCACTCTACTTCCCCTTCCCATAAACCTAATTTATAGTTGCTATTTAAGTTGACCTGGTTTTTGTGTATGCTCTTTTAGAACCTACACCTGGATTCATGTCACATAAAAGACGGTACACTAGGCTGGCTGTAGAACTTCCTTTTTGGGGAAATAAAGAGCTCACTCACTGGGTGCTATAGCTAACCAGCCTGAATAGCTTTTCAGGTTAAGAGTATGGTGATTCACACTGTGAATCAAAGTGTCTTTATACAATTCTAAAACTGCAGAGGAATGTGTCTCAGCACAGAAATAAGAGGGTAACAACTATTGTTAAAAGTTTGGACTGTGAATTAGATTATTATCAACACGTTTACAAAGCTCTTATTAGGAGCTCTTAAACACATTTTAAAATACCTTTTGTGTTAAGTGTTCATCATTTTTTTTCAGTACCAAAAAAATATTTCAATACATTAACATTCTCTGGATGAACTACACTTTAGCACATCATGTGTAAGCCAGACTGAACTACTTTTAATTGTCAAAATATGCTGCATTCTCTGGGCTCCAGGCCTGGCACATCTTTTTCCTTCTATCTGGAATACTTCCTCTCCAAACCAGCTCCCACTCCCCAAATCTGAATTAGGTGACTCCCAAAGTTCCCAAACACAGTACCCCATATTTCTTCTACCATGACATGGATTTTGCTATATGGTAACTGCTTATTTTTCTGGATTCTCCTCTGGTCCTTAAGGTCTGCAAGGGAAAAGGGCTGTGCATCTTGGGGATATAGGTAGTATCCCCAGTTGATGAGCACAGTGCTTGGCCCTCAACAATGAATGAATGATGAATGAGTGAATGAGAATGAATGTAGAAGTCCTAACATGGAAACAATCTGATTCACAGCAATGGTCCAAATAGCAATTTTCTGACTGCAAGTGTGGCACTAATAATTTCATTAGCGTTTCATAACCAGAGACACTGATCAATATAACCAAAGTTCATTAATAAATATTCAAAATTAGAGTAACCAAAAGTGTATTGTTTGCATATAATTTTCTTCTATAAGTGTAGTTGCACTAATCCATATTTTTGATAAGGATTGTTCCATAAGAACAAATTCTCTTTACAGAAGTACATTCTTAGCAGATCTCTGATTATGCGTTAAATTGTGCCAATTGAACAATCTTAAAAAAAACATTGATTGATTAGCGAATTGAACTTGATCCAGGCGGTTTTAGAACCTTCACTGAAAATATACCAGAGTAATACCGTAATGCTTTGCAAGGACTAGTTTTTCTTAAATTTAGAAGAAATCATTCAGTAGTGTTTAATAAAAACCCCCAAGACCCCCAAAATAAACCACTGAGATACAGTATTGAAATAATTCAATTTCTGTTGGAAAACAAGGTAAACATGGTATAACTGCCTTTCTGTTTATGGAAACATTCAGAAATATTTTCCACAAAAGAGACTTATATCCTAGAGCTCTGTTTAAACCAATAGTTTAAAACAAATTTTAATTTTCTTCTTTGGCTATTAATCATACCTAATAAATGAGTCACTGATATCAATTCACAATAAATTTATTTTACATAAAAGAAAAAGCTTGCCATTAATGAAAAATTCAGTAGAAAACAGTTCTTCTGCTTTAAGTTGGAGCTCAAAAGTAGAAGCTGCTTATTAGTGAAACCTCAGTAGAAAGAGAATTTTGTAAGAAAACATTCTTGGCATGAAAGCACTAACATAAATTCTGTAATGAAATATTTACCATGCAATTTTATTGGCAGAAAGGCTGGTTTCTGATGGCTGGTATTTTCTTTTCAGTCTCCTAAGAATATTAACATAGAAGATACTTAAACCTGTTTTATTTAGAGTTAATTGTATATAAATACTGGTGTCACGATGGGTAATCTTTCCATAGTCCACCTATTTAATTGAGCAGTTCTAAGTAGGTAATTGGCACCCTGCCCTTCTGATTTCCCCTTTCCCCCATTAACCAGTCTGAATCCATTCCAACGACACTGAACACAGTGATTACCTACAAAAAAAAAATATTTCCAGTTATTAACTATGTTAAAAAATAAGTACATTGAAGACTAATTAGATCTGTAATCTGTTTAAACTATTCATTAATTCTTTAAACATCAATTTTGCTAAAAGAAAGGATTTTATTAGGCAGTTTTAGAAATCTATTTAGCAGTTAAAAGCTTTAAATATTTCTGTGATATTCTATTTTATTATATAGTAGTTAGTCTTGTCCTAATATGTCAATATAACCATCTGAAATATACGAAAGCATTCACGATAAGCTATTTGCAAATAAGCAATGAGGAATTTGTATTTTATTATATAATACTAGATGGTATGTCAATCATGATACAGGTTTTCTCATACTCATATATTACTCACCTCATCTGCCAGAAGTGATAATTCACTACTGTTTGCAGCATCATAATCATACAGGACCCTGGCCTTCCTGCTGCCACTGCACTCCTTGAGGTCATTAAGGTTGGTAGGAGAGGCGATTACTAGGCCACTCGTTGAAGTCAAGGTGGAAGAACCAATTACATTTGATGAAGCAGATGGCACAGGTGCCACAGAAGTTTGATTGTTGTTACAATAACTGGATGGAAAACTGTTGAAAAGAAAATGGCCCATTATCTATTTCCAAGTGACCAGAGCTTCTGAATGCCACCACGTGGTGGCAGTGTTTACTTTCTACCAACTTCCACTTTAGCTAAAGCTTAACGGTTGTAATATTTTAATGACAAAGCCTTATCTAACTTATGCCTCTTTGTCCAATTATAAAAGAGAATATTCAGGTATTTTTCAAATAGAAGTCCTTGAAAGTTTTTCAAAGTTGGCTTTATAAGTTAAAAAAGATGTTATTTTTTTCCTGAAAAAAATGAGCTTATCCTTAAAACACTTCCAAAAAACTTTACTAGTATGATTTATTAATCTGTTCCTGCCTTTGTGAGTTATTATTATTATTTTTTGGTGAGTTATTAAATAAAAATATCAACAAAAAACTACTTCTATATTAGATACTATCACAAGAGTAAAGTTTTCTCAAGTTAATTCTTTGAGAAATATTTGAATAGCCAAACTCATTTTTGTAAAACTGATCCAATCACACTTTTTTATTAATTCAAATGACAGATATTTATGGAATTTCTACATGGCCAGAATCAATAGCACAAGCTTAAGACACTAAGATGAAACAATACCATTCCTTTATGGACATGGGGATTCAAATGCTCTATTATGACTAATAATTATCATAATGAAAACTCAATGGGAGAACAGGGCAAATTTCACAAATTCATTCTGTCTCATATTTTTTAAAGGGAAAAGTTAACATTTCTCTAGTCCATTCACTTTCCATTCTTCTGATAACTATTTCATATCTTTTTTTAAAGATTTATTTATTTATATATTCATGATAGAGAGAGAGAGAGAGAGAGGCACAGAGACACAAGAGGAGGGAGAAGCAGGCTCCATGCTGGGAGCCCAACACGGGACTTGATCCCGGGACTCCAGGATCGTGCCCTGGGCCAAAGGCAGGCGCTAAACCGCTGAGCCACCCAGGGGTCCCCTATTTCATATCTTTTTAACCAACCTCAAAGTTCTAGCAATAGAACTAACCTTTATACTCAGCTGTTAAGTTGCTTCCTTTTTAACTGAGGAAAAAGATCAGAAAACACCTATGCTTTTGTGATCATCTCTCTTACTACAGATGAGCTCTCTACACGTCTATGGCTAATTTCCTTACCTCTGAACAAAAACCTCACATTCTTTTTCCTCTCAAGGCTATCTAGCAATTCTTCCCTTTCTTTCCCATGCAATCATATTTCTCCAAGTACTGTATCATTCCTATCAGTTTACAAATAGGCTTATTTCTCCTATCTTAAAAATCTGCTAGACCCACTTTCTCCTCTGGCTACTGCTTAATTTAACTGTTCTTCTTTACACTAGAACTCCTTTGAAAGACTTAATCTAAACTTATCACAGTCCATCTTCTATTCTTTTACATTATAGACAAGCTTTCGCCTCCATTGTTCTACACAAACTACTCTTGTCAAGGTCAGTAATGACTTCAATGTTCTAAATCCAATGGTCTATTAATATTCCTCATTACACTTGACCTATATAGTGATCACAGTGGATCCTTTCCCTCTACCTTCCTGTATCTTCTTCACTTGACTTCTAGGCCACACCCTTGGTTTACATCTTACCTCACTGTTCATTCCTTACCACTGCTTCCTTAAACTGTGTTGGGAGTACTGCAGGGTTCAGCCCTAAGCCCTCTTCTTTTCTCTACCTATACTAACAATCTTTCATCTAGTCTCAGATTTAAATATCCTTGATATGCTGACTACTCTCTAATTTACCCCCTAAACTCTAGTCCTGCATATCCTAAAACTGGGTTTCAAACTTCAAATGTCTAAAACTGGGCTTCTGGTATAAAACTGAGGTGATATACCACCCCAACTTGCTCCTCCCGTGACATTCCTATTTTAATTAATTAACTACAGCTCCATTATTTCATTTGTTCAGGCCAAATACCTGCAGTAAATCTGGACTCCTCTAAACCCCATATAAATGAAGCCTGACAGCAAATCCTGCTGGTTCTACTTTTAAAATACACCTGGGGTTTGACCGCTACTATCACAAATACCACAATCACCCTGATCCATGTCACCATCATCTCCTGACTGCATTATTCGCTAAATTATTGCAATCAGTTCCAAACAGGTCAGTTATAGCTTCCATCCATGCCCTCCTAACATTTATCTTTAACAGAGCACCAAGAATGATCCTATTAAAGGCTAACTGAATCATATCACTCCTTAGCACAAAACTCTCCAAAGGCTCCTCATCTCTGAGTAAAGGCCAAAGCTCTATGTGTCCCAGCTTCCTGTTTCCTCAATTCATCTCCAGCCAAGCCCTCCTTGCTGCTGCTTGAACATTACAGCTGTGTTCCTGCTTCAGGGTTTTTGTACTTGCTGTACCCTCTCCTGAAGCATTTTCTCTCAAATGCCTGACTGCATGCTTTGCTTCCTCTTATCTTTCAAGTCTGTCTTCCCTATCTAGTATGTATAAAACCCCTACCCCAAACCAAGGTACTTCCCTGCTTTTCTCCATAGCATTTGTCACCTTCTAATATACTATATAATTCATATACATATTTTCTTCTTCCCTCTACCCTCAAATAGAATATAGGTTCAAGACAGAGATTTGATCTGTTTTGTTTACATTGTATCATTTATGCCTGGAACAGTGCATTTTTAAAAATTAAAGCAAATGTTTCCTATGGATAACAGGGTGCTAATGACAAAAAACCCCTCCTCATTTCTAATTCAGATTTTACTCTAAAGTTAGAAATACATTTCTTCCTCAGTGAACTCAGTTTCTCAATTGTGATTAAGTATAGATATTTCTGAAGATAAAAAAAAAAAAAAAAGCTCTTGTTTCCCATAAAATATGTGGTTTTTGAAGTCTTTACCCATGGAATTTTACTTGCAAATTTATAGTACAATTAGTCCTTGTTTACCACTGAAATCTACCTATGTCAATTTTGGGGAATTATGGTAGAAATAAAAATAAACAAAAAATCCCCCAACCAAACAACAATAAAACCCCGAAAGACCATCTTCACCTAAGAACTTTTGATATAAACTACATATATATATATAAAATTTGATATAAACTATATATAAACTATAGACTTTCTGCCACTGTAGCTTGATATATTAAAACCTTCCAATTATTTAAAAATAAAATGCATTTATTAATCTTGTGACTAGTGTTTCTGTTTCCTCATCTGTAGAATGTGGATACTAATACCTACCTTCATCAATGAGAGGATTATCATATTACATATGAGGTGTCTAGAGGAGTGTCCAGGGACAATTGGAGCCCTTCCTAATTAATTGCTGTTATTCAGTTACTACTACTACTACTACTACTACTACTACTACTACTACCACCAATACTCTGTTATAACCATTAACATTACAACCTGGTTCTACTCTTCAGAAACAGCTCCTGGATTAGTGTGGAATTGGATGATCCATCCAGTTCTGCATTTGAATTAGCATAACTTGAAATATTAAAGACCTAAAATTCCCTAAGACTGATCTTTACCAGTAATCCAATTCTAGCACAGAGATAAGCTAGACTTTCTTCCCTAGAACAACAGCTCCCATTTCACTCCGTAATGTTTGAGCTTATCCAAAAAGTGCAACAACAAGCATTTTGTCTGAATGGCAGAGTTCCAAGCATTTGTGTGGCTTTAAGCAGAGTGCAAGTATGAATGGAAACAACAGTAATCCTTTTGCTGTGCTCACAGAGTATGAGGACAAAGTAAAAAGGAAGTACTAAGGCTTTCTGGGCTTAAAATAGTAGTAATCATGTGGGAATAAAGTGGTATTCTGCTGTTGGATATTGAGTACAATTAACAAAACTTCAAATACACAGAAGTAGAAATCTTCTATAAATACTGGAATAATCAATGGTATCAAGTTACAATTTAAGATCTAAAATTGGTTTTCGGGGTGTGCCTAATTTTGTTCTAGGTCTAGTTTTAAAGGATTAATATGCCTAATTTTGTTCTAGGTCTAGTTTTAAAGGATTAATATGCAGAAAAGAACACTAAAATGTTTTTTTAAAAAAGCTATTCCTTGAAAAATAACTTCCCTTGATACTTCTTCAAATATTACATATCACTCCCTTGCTTTAATGGTTCCTCACTAAAAAATACCTCAAACTCTTATCTTTACTTATTTTATAGGGCATTGGTGACATGACCCTGTTTCACTCTTGTAACCTCATCTACTATTCCATTCTTAATTCAAATACTATGTATGCTCCAACTAGAACAAACTGAACTTGTCACACACTCTTTCCTCTGGCCTTTTCATATACATGTTCTTTGTCTGAAGTATTCATCCTGGCCCTTTTCTTCACCTAGATTATTCTCACTAAAGTAATTTCATCTGTGAAACTTTGCCAGATCCACCTAAGTCACAATTAGATGTCCTTCACAGGAAACTGCACTTCTACCTTTCCACTTACCACCTGTCCTATCTGACAATGGCTTTTATTTCTACCTAGACTTTAAATACCTTTAAAAGGTATTTAAAGGTATTTCTATCTAGACCTAGCAGAGACCATCATAGTAAACCAAATGATGTATAGGTCCTATACATCATTTTATTTCTAGTGTCACCTTACAATGTGAGCTCCGTAAGGGTAAGCAATTTTGCCTCTACTGTTTGCTGATATAAACCTAGATTACAGGACACTGCACTGCCTACTTTACGACAGGTATTCAACAAATATTTGATGAATGAATGACTGAGCTATGCATGTTATGTGCTATCATTTTGCTTTAAAGTATATTATAACATAATTTTTGTAATTACATCAGTGGCTTGAGGTCTTATAGACTATTCTAAAACTTTTTTTTTTAAACAATGAGCAAGTGAGTAAAGAATAAGTATAAATTAGCTTATCTCTAACGGCAAATAAGTGTCATCTAACTAATCTTCCTCGACTAACTGGAAGATATTTGAGAAGTGAACTTCAACTACTTTTAAGTTTTTTTTTGAATAGCACTAAAAAAGTATTCACTTAAATTATGTTCTCATCCCTTTAAATTCTTGGGTGCCAGGAGAACTCAAAATGGTTTGGTTACCTCACAAGTCTAACAGTTACTTTCCTTAAAAAAAAAAAAAAAAAAGAAGAAGAAAAAGGTCCGATTTTAAGCAAGCTAATATAAGCCTTTAATTCTTCTAATCTTCACCTCTATTATTAGTTCATATGCAAAAATCTGAATTTCTTCTCTTATCAGAAGTTTCATGTGTGAAAAGGAAATTACAACCTTCCCAGTTGTTTTTGGAGGTCTAACATGTACTGGTAACATTGTGCATAGTAAGTCATCTGGGCTTCCACAAAGTCATTCAGACATCGGAGATGATGGGCCTGTAAAGGAAAGTTACAGTTACTTTTCAGCTCCATAATCTACTTAAGTGTTGAATTCCAAGGGGCAACAGAGCATAACATGTATTCAGGGAGAATCACCAGTAGCTAGCATTTTACTACAGGGCTTATCAAGGATGACCTCGGTTCAACAGGGTAAGAACAAACTACAGAGCCAACAAAAACCAACAAATGGATTTGATGGTAGTGGGAGAACTAGGTGATGAGGTGTAAACAAAAATTTAAAATATTGCTTCATAAATGTTGGAAAGGGCCACAATTCAAATTTCCTTCATAAATGAGTAAAAAAGAAGTTCAGTTTTTCCCCCTCAAAGTGCCTTAGGACCATCAAAGTCTTCTGCTTCATATCAATTTCCAGTGGAACACTCACGTGCGTACTGCTGATTCCCTCTAGCAGAAGTCTTGTAATCTCTGCTTGACGATCAAATTCACTTTGAGTTATTCTTAATTCCTGTTCAGACTTAAATTGGAACACAGTTTTAGAATTTTATTAGAGGGCTTATTCCATTTTATGTACATTTGTTTAAATAGTTTAAAAATCTCCCAAGCAAACCCTAAATGAGAAGACGGCAATTCCCTGATTCTGCTTTGTGTTTAAACTGTCCCTGTTTTCCCACCTTAGCTTTTCTACATTACTCAATTCCTTACCAGTACCTCATTCAAAAGAATCTATTAATGTCAAAACTTAATGGCATATACATAGAAGCCTAGAAACACTACAATGGAATAATCAATATACTGTCGTTAACATTTTAAGAATACTAGTTTATATGTACAAAATATTTCAAAAAATTTTCAATTATTACTACAGCTATTTTTTTTTTAATACAGCTATTTTACTTTGAAGTTAAGGATAGTCTTTAATCTCAAATGAAAAAACTTCAGAGTGAAGCCACAGGCTTTTAACCTCCTTTGTTTAGTTACCAAACATATTGTTTCTAGAACACAGTTCTTAGGTTATTTCCAAGGACTCTTTCTTACATAAATGACATTTTTTTCAGTTTTCTTTCTGAACTTTGCATAAAATATGCCTTAAATACACTATTATCTACAAGATATGCCAGGGTTTTTCTGCGAGTTATGGGGGAACCTTTAATCAGTAGTGTGCTGGTAAACTGGCTGGGAGTGGGGTGGGGGAGTTCTAATGTGCTGATTTTCATGGTACAAATACTCCAACCACAGCTCATTTCAAGCTACCAAGGTGAAGTCATTAACCTCAGGGCTGGAAAGCAGTGAATATAATAGCACACCACTATTGGCTTTATTAGCCCTCTGGTACAGGTTCAGTGCTGGGCCAAAATTGTTCACTAAAAAAAAATCAATAGGACCCCAAAATAGTAAATACTGGCAAAAAACCATCCTTTGTCCTGGGATAAACCTTTACCCAGAGTGGGTTGGTAGTAGATGACGAAGAGAAAAGTAAAACCTCTCAGCTTACGCAAAATAGCTTATCACACACTGGGCATCATTGGTGATAATGTCATTAATAATGCTATCTTCTACTACCCTCCAGGATAAATAGCACCCCCATCCAAGTAATTAAAGTATTACCAAGACTGTAGTAAGTATAAAAACTAGGTTTAAACCTTCTTCTTGCACACCCCATCTCTCTTTCCTTCAACCTTTGGTGGCAATAGTTAACTTAGTGAGGCATTCAAAAAGGAATCAACAGCAAAACAGATATCCATAGCTCTAATCATTCTCATCCCACTGGCAACAGACCTTGCAAAGGTGATTAAGAAGTGACCACTAGATTGGATTTATGGAAATAAGTTTGAATTACTCAATAATTCAACAGTTAAAATTAATTTTTACTTGACTGAAGCCAGAATGCATGGTACTTTGATAACAGGGCTGAAGTAAGCTTCATCTAGAAGCTAGTATAAAATAGAAAATCAAGTCCCAGGACAAGAGAAGAATCAATGATCTCCCTAAGTGTAAAGGAAAACCAATCACTTCGGTGTTACATTTGCATTATTTACTGTTCTGCTTGGTTGAATACAAAAAGGTTTTAATAGAAGTAACTATAGTAAACCAAAAATAAATGAAGTTTCGAAATAAACAAGACTAGTTCCATGTGGGTCTGCCCTTGAAAGTACAATCTGATTTAATGTCCTTTAGGAGAAAAGGCAGAAAATCCTTCTAAATGGCAGTATTTCTGTGTAAGATGTAAGCAAGTGAACTAAATAACAGATTGACTGGGAAGTTTGAGCATGAAGTAGACAGTTTTAGTTAAGAACACTGAATAAAAAGTTATAAAAGTAATCTCACAAAGGATAAGGGGCAGTCTTCCATGTTTGAGCAACAATTAATTATTTAATTATGAAGAAAGGCACCATATTATAAAGCATAGGAAGTTGATCTCTGCACAATTTGTATTTAGAAAAGGTAAATGACAGGCAGGAAATGAATCTCACTTCTTGAACAAGTTTCAATGTATGCCTGGGGTGGTTGTAGTTCAATCTCCCAAACTATTTCTACTTCTGACACACGTAAAGATCATAATTAATCTGAGAGGTAGAGGTAACTGAAATAGGTTTGGCATAGTCAATTTACTTAGAGAATGATCCATACTAGAAAGATAAAAAGGGTTTAAAGAAAATGAATTTAAAGGGTTTTTATTCTGTCCTCCAGAAGACTTCATTCTCTGACATAGTTACACTGTTAAGAGACAGAGTTCTAGGGAAAAGATGTTCCTGCCAGAGTATATGACAGCATAACTTGGGTTCAGGAGGCAAGAATTCTTTGAGGCTGTAACTTGAAAAAATGGAAAGAATTTGTTGATCTATGATATCAGGAATGGGTAACTGTAACGTAGAAATTTTGGTCACACTTTTGAGGCATTTATTGTGACGTTCTGCTATTTTTTTTTCTAAAGGCTTAAAAAATCTTAAACTATTCAAGGAATATAAAGTTTTAACCTTCCATATATTTTAAATTATAAAAATGGTAGAAGTGAGAAGTACAGAAGAGAAAAATCTCCCCAATACATTGATATATTCTTAAGTTTTACACACATACAGTAAATACATGTTTTCATGAGTTTCCCCCCATTATATCACATACTTCCTACACTTACAGAGACTGCAGGATCAGGTATCTTTTGGTGTATCTGTATGCTAACCAGAGTGGAAGAGACCCTGTTGTTTTTTTTTTTTTTTTAATTTTTATTTATTTATGTATGATAGTCACAGAGAGAGAGAGAGAGAGGCAGAGACACAGGCAGAGGGAGAAGCAGGCTCCATGCACCGGGAGCCCAATGTGGGATTCGATCCCGGGTCTCCAGGATCGTGCCCTGGGCCAAAGGCAGGCACCAAACCACTGCGCCACCCAGGGATCCCAGAGACCCTGGTTTTATTGTTCAACCTATATTCTCTTCCACGTTAACTCTGACCTCTTTTCAAGGTAAAGGGTTCAGGAAAAAGAATCAAAGGCCAAAGGAGAACTGTAACCAAGTTGATAAATGGATTTCACAAAGGCTGATGAGAGTGGGCATCAAAAATTTCACAATGGATTTCCAATTCATAGAATCAAAACCCCCAGAATAGACTATACTGTCAGCAATCCTACAAAGTCAGAAAATAAAAAGTTAATGTTAGGGGGGAGGGGGAGGGAGAGTCAGAGGCCACAATTACCACCTGCCTTCAATCTTCAGCACTGTCCACATCCACATCTGGAGGTCAAATTTTGGTAGACTTGAACAGGAGGAGCAAATAAAAAAATGCTTCTGAAGACCTTAAGTAGTATTTGAAACAAATCTGCACTAAAGTCATAACTTTATTCCTTAAATTCCTGCTTAACTATTTTATTTTCTATCCTAGAGAAGAAATGATCACACAGAAAGAGGGACTACAGTAGCAGTCATATGGACAGCTTCTAGAAGTGAGAGTCTGACACTAAGAGAGGAGACAACATATTTCAAAAACAAACAATGGATCTAATTGTTACACAGTACAATAATACACATTCATACCCTAATTATACATAAAATTAAATATATGCTATCCTGTATTTAGTGGAGCAGTTAAATAGAAAATATCTTCAAATAAAGTGACAGAAGACTTAGTTAGCTCTGGTGCTGGAGAGCACAAGCTTCAATTACCCAGAAAATTCATTTGTGTGACATATATTCAATCACTGAATATACAAGACATGGTGTAAACTGTATTTTACATAATTGTCACATAAGTAAACCAAGTATTTAAACTGTCTTCTGGCAAGACATTGTAAAGATTACTCTTAATGTAATATTGTACCTAGTATTTATCAGACTATGTGCAAAGCACATCTCTGCAGCGTTGTTTCACTGTTTTGTGGAGCTACTCTACTACTAGGCAAACAGATCTGAGGTTTCTAAAAATAATTTTCAGATTTCATAAGACATTGTAACAAAGACCATGACTGGCCCCCTGGCTGCTGTCCAATATTTACTAAATGCATGACAATTAAATTCTTGTTTCATAATTCTGTGGTTTAATAATTTACTTACTTTTGTCACTTCCTCTGCCCAAATCTAGCCAGCATTAAAAATTAGAGAAAAATATAGAGCATGAAAGAAAGTTGGAGTTTAACATTTTCTACAACTTAGTATAGAAAAATGTAATTATTTTAACTAAAAGAGTATACTTTCCTTTTCCTGAATCACATTAACATAGTAGTAACTAAATCAGTACAGCTTAACATACTGTGAAAGTATGCCTTTAGATATATCAATACTATTGATTTTTGAATCTTATACTTATTTTATAAGTTACTAAGTAATGGTTTTCTAAAACTGGGAATATTTAACCTCTCTTAGTTGTGGTTCTAAATTCTAAATTCTAAATTCTAAAATTCTAGAATTTTAGGAAACTAAAATAAAGCAAGGATAGACAAAATAGCCACTTTGGGGCACAATAAATGTGAGATATAATGAATTTAAAATTACCAGAGTTAAACCCATCTTACTATAAGTAGATGACATCAGTAGCAAAACAAATCCCTAATAAGTGAAACAAAGTCTTACTAATTGTTTAGGATATTTTTACCTAAAATAAAAGGAAACCTATGATTTATAAAAGAAGTTACCAATCAATGACTGAAATAGTCTCACACTTTTCATTCACCTACACATAGGACAATGGAAATAAATGAATGCATTCTCTTGCTATATAAGGAAAATTCTAATTTAGCCAGGGTTTCAATAATTGTAGTAGCTTAGAACAAAAATGTATTTTCAATATTCTGTACATAAACTTCCCTATTACATGGATTTTTCCCTCCTTTTAGCTCAATGCTAATGGAATAAAAGCAGTCAATTAACTGTGACTTTATTATTAACTGTATTGCAGATTCCACACCACTTCTATGGAAGTACTGTATCTAGGAGAATAATGCCAAACACTACCATCTATAAATCTTTATTGGCCATGAGTTTTTGTGCTCTATTCAGATTTTATGAATTTCTATTTTGTTAAATATTAAAATTACTAACATCTCAAAAATTTCCCCAAATCAACCTCAACATATATATATTGGGTACTACATAACAATTCTCATTTCTGATTCTGGCCCAAGGCATTCACTATTCTGCAACTTTTTTGAGTAAATTAGTACTGGTTAGGGAATGGCCCTTGCTATTACAACAGAGATACAGGGGTAGGTGAGGGGGCGGGTGGTATGTCTTGGCCTGAAACTGCAGAAGAAATTAATTCTATGTTGAGTTTGGGTAAAAATTAAGGTAAACATTGAGAATATTGAAAAACAAAGTAAATCTATAAACTTTACACTTTAAGCAAATTTTGTTAATTTTCTTTGCCAAATGTGAAAATACAAAATGCCAGTTAAATGGTTGTCTTTTACTAGGTATAAAAGGCACTATATATTTATATATAAATTCATATTCTACGATCTGAATTTGGCATAGCTAATATATTTGCCCAATTAGAACACAAAATTTCTTTTCTTCAAGTTCCAGTATTACTTCAACTAGTATTCCCTGTAATTTTTGTTGGACTAATGAATTCATTGGCTTTGACTACTTTAGACTTTTACAGGCAGATAATAGCAAGAGAAGGCACTTTACTCAAGATGTAGAAAACACAGTAGGCCAACAAACCTTCAGCCATTTTACATGCAGGAAGTTGAGCATGTAAGAGAAATTTACCATATTGTTATCTCCTTCAAGGCGAGCTGAGTTTAGTTGCTTAAGTGCATAGGTAAGAGACAAAGAACACATTATACCAATGAACACAGTGAAACAAATTACTTCTTCACATTAAAGAACACACAAGTATTAAGAGAGCTGATAAAATGGTTTTTTATTTAATAAAAACAAAACAAAACTATGCTGTTCTATGGAATTTCACATAGCGGTGCCTATTCAACTTTTGTTTCAAAAGATTCAAAATTTTAAAGACAACATGGTTGATGCTTGGTTTTATATTAGAATCATTTAGGGAAAACACATCATTTTAAAAACTGCCACAGTTACCTACAATTTTATTAAATTTTCACCTCCGAAAGCCCTTCTGCCTATCCACAACTTTCCTATTCAAAGATCATTTCTATTTTATGAACGTATGATGCCTTCAACCACGTTCTCTTTCAGTTAGTCTCAGCTAGGTCTTGGCATACTCTGAAGAAATATGAAAGGCATGTCAATCCTTGTATTTTTAATGAGCTTTAAATTCTTGTATTAAGGCTAAGTTATATGATGGTGCTCAATTTACAGATTAAAGATTTAGACATTGGGATGCCTGGGTGGCTCAGTGGTTGAACGTCTGCCTTTGGCTCGGGGCATGATCCTGGGGTCCTGGGATCGAGTCCCATATCGGGCTTCCTGCATGGAGCCTGCTTCTCCTTCTCTCTCTGCCTCTTTCTCTGTGTCTCTCATGAATTAAAAACAAAACAAAAACAAAAACAAAACAAAACAAAAAACAAACAAAAACATTTAGACATTTGTGGAAATGTTTAAGTGGGCAGAGGGACATTCACAAAACTGTGTTACTTGAAGATGCGCTTTCTACACTTGTATACCCCAAACTGAGGTCTAAACCTCTAAATATTAGAGAGCTGTGAAACCAGATGATTTTTTAACTTCCTTAACAGAAATCTAAAATAATTTAAAAGAATTTATGTAAGACTAAAGCTAGGTTAATGAATGTCCAGTGCCTTATAATTTAAATGCAGAAATTTTACTTGTCTTTGCTTCTTTGACATAAGTTTTATACTATTTTCAAAACTGTGTTTTTGTTCACTGTGAAATATTCAAGTAGGTTTTCTTTCTATTCAATTGTATTTTTGAGAAATGCCTCTGATATTGTTTTACCATTCTTCAACATGCTAACTAATAAAATACAAGTTAGTAAAGTAGCAATGCTGGGTACAGGCATAAATATTTTACTGGCAGGGCTAAGTCATCAAAAAGTTCAATCTAGTATACTAGATTGTGAACTGAAGGCAGTAGAGATTTTGCCTTATTTATCTCTGAATTCCTCAGGAAAGTGCCTTTATAAAATAAACATTTGATAAATACAGACTTTTTTTTTTTTTTTTAAAGATCTTATTTATTATTCATGAGAGACACAGAGAGAGAGAGAGGCAGAGACACAGGCAGAGGGAGAAGCAGGCCCCATGCAGGGAGCCCGATGTGGGACTCGATCCCAGGACTGCAGGTTCATGCCCTGAGCTGAAGGCGGCGCTAAACTGCTGAGCCACCCAGGGATCCCCGATAAATACAGACTTTAAAAAGAGGTCACAAGAAACTAGTAAATGAATTTTAAAAAGGTGCTGATATGCACAGGTCCCAAAAGCTTACTTGCAGAGAAATAACCACTCACAAAACAATCCATGGAAATTTATAAAGTGAATACAAAGAAAATTTGAGATTACAGTAATCTCTTCAAGCTGTCAACTAGGAAAGAGGAAAAGTGTCAAAGAAGAAAAAAAGCAAACACAAATTCCTAGTGGTTTCTATTTTTCTGTATTCTTCAGGTAAACAAAAAATACAGAAAAAAACCCCACCACCAAACATCACAAAAAAATAGGCATGCCTCAAGGCTTTATGTAATAATAAACTAAGAGGACTTTTCCTTTCTAAAGTATTTCAGACTTACTGCTATAAAGTTTGAAGAAAAACAAGTTGGTTATCTAGGGGAAAAAAACACAACTACCATCAGGAAATGTAAATTTTTGTCTAGACTAGTATTTTAAATATTTGACTATGTTAAATTTGCTTTATGCCATATATAAATTCTAGAAAAGCTGTGTATAAGTGAAATTGTTCAGTAAAGCCATTTGTATAATCTTTCATTTTAAATGTAAACTCTCATGGAAAAAAAATCTGTACTCAACAATACTCAGTGCAGGAAAACTGTCAGGATCTTTTCTGGATGTATCAAAAGGAAACATCTTTCAAAATTTGTCTACCATTACCTTCAGTTCTCACACATTTTAATAGCAATGGTAAAATAAGGTAGAATAACCGAAAGACCTTATATGGTGTTCAATCTGAAAGTTTTCTGGAAAATTTCCAGGTAAAAAAGTAGATTATCATCATTCTGTGATAGTGCTTGTTAAAGTTTTGTACTGACACTTGATGACAGTATTCTCATTCCACAATCATTACTGGGCACATGTAGGCATTTTGAATGAAGAGATTTTGTTCTAGGCATTTTGAATGAAGTTTGACTTATTTCCAAATGATCCTTACTTTTCCTAACATTTTCTCCTGATTATGAAATTATAGGAAATAATAATTTAATAATGCTCCCAACTATTTGGTTTTGGAATTAATCTTGGTGACAACTCCTTTAGTCAATTTGACTCACATGTGGAAAGGGAGTCAAATTTAATGTTTAAGACACACATGAGCAATCTCAAACTTGATTCATTCTCATCTTAATTACTATTTGTTTCCCTATTTCAAATATAATAAACCTACCCCAAAAGAATATTTGCCATCATCACTGAGGATATTTAAAGAACATGATACAGCTTTAGGAGCCCTTAAATTTTTATTTTTTAGCAACAGGTGTATCACTGAAATAATACTGCCTGTTGATAGGACTTCTTTGCAGTGATTTGGATGCATTAAGTTCTGATAAGTTTGTTTAAATACAAAAACAATACCTAAAGTCATATTCTAGTCTCAGTAATGGACTGCAGTTTGCATGGTATAGGTGTAAAATATTTTGCAAATTTTAAAGTTATCAACCTAAGATGGTTTTCTATTAAAAAAAAAACAAAAACAACCCACTACTTACTGAAGCTTTAGTTTCTGCAGCTTTTGCCTTTTTTAGTCTGGTTTTTGCAGCATCCAAATCCAGTCTCTTATTTTGTAATAGTTTCCTTTCTTTCTATAAATATAGAAAAGAAAAAAATAAAGGGTAATGATGCTAACCTCCAGTAAGGGCATACATATTTAAAGTATATTTCTCCATTAAATATATGAATCTTCTGATAAACAAAGAGCAATGATTACAAAATTTGTTATGAAGGGACACTTGACTCCTTTTTCTTACGGTTTTTACTTTTAAAATAATGGAGACATGCTAGATGCTTGGAAATCTGGGAAAGATGGCAGTGATGTTAAAAGGCTAATTTTAACATTTTGCGGTTTCGCCATCAGGGAATGTTTCGCTCTATCTTCTTGATTGTCACAATTTTGGGGGTGGCAAGAGGTTACTGGGTAGAAGCCAGGATGCTGCTAAATATCCTAAAATGCAGTATAGCTTCTACAACAAAGAACTATTTGACCCAAAATGTCAGTAGTGCCCACGCCCAGGTTGATAAAGTGTTTCAAACAGATTATCTGTGTGTCTATGGTAAAGGAGATATGGGCCTAGGTCAAAGTTCCTTGATACCCCAAGTGATTACCTCAAGGACTGGCAGGCTCCTTTCATGTGCCATTGCACTGAAAACAACTCTACTCCAAAAGGGAATTTCAAATTTATAGAATGAATAATGAATAAATATTAGCATGGCATCTTAGAATTACTCACGGGAACTTCAAAATAATAGGTAAGTTTATAAAAATTCACTGCTTCCTTTATTAATTCTCAGATTTCATATATCATATTTCATCCTACAATCTAATATCTTTTAAGCCATAATTTAACTTGGTGGTTTTTCCTTTTTCTGAGGCAAAATACTTTTTACTCAGAGACAAATTCCTTGTAAACACACTGAGTTTCTAGAATATTTTGTAATAAGAAATCTGCAATTTAAAGTTTAAAGCAGTTTTTTGATTAAGAACAATCTTGCAAGCATCTAAGGAAAAAAAAACCCATATCTCCACTCGAATGCTTAAAAAGAAAAAAAACACACACTAAAAAGTAATTATTAGGCTTGGGAAAGTTATATTTATTTCTTCAGCAATAAAACACAGCTGTGTGAAGAGATGATAACAGACTCCTAGGGATGCAAACAACAGGAAGTTGAACAGCCAGAAATATAGTAATTAAGTTTCTGGCTTCCAGTTTAAATGAATAACTATACTGCTATAACTATAGAGATTTTTGTGCCATATTTTCATAATAATTCCAGGAAATTCTCTACAAATCTTAGTGCTAGTAATGAACAAGAATTGATATAAAGTAATCTCAGTAACACTGCAGGGCCACAAAAAGGGAGTATATAGCTTCAATAGTTCTTTACTTTGGTTAGTTTTGTGTTCTGTTGAATATGAAACTAGCTAGATTAAATTTCTAATCTACTACATCTACACGGTCAGTAAAAGGGCAAATCACTCATTAAAAAGTGTAATTATATCTATAAATTATTTTACTTAAAAAAAAAAGGGAACATTTTCCAACTCACAGCAATTGTTTTGTAATCTCCTTCTATAAAGTTTCTTAAAGGAGTGAGAAAATTTAAAGCTGATGTTTGTATCAGCTCTCTGTCTGCTGTTCCAATTCGTTTTTGTGTTTCTCCACATTTAATAAGGGCATTACCTGCAAAGGAAAAAAGTGGTGGGTTTTCTTTTCTTTTTTTTTTTTTCTTTTTTTACCATTTTCTGGTAATGTCAGAAAGTAAAATCAGCAATCTGATCTGCTTTAAAGTTAGTTGTCACTTGTTTACTTAAAAAATCAAAGAGAATAAACTGTTGTTAGTTTTATTTTAAAAGTAAATTTAAGACTATAAATATCTAAATGAAAATGACAGAGGTTCATGAAGTCCTTATCATAGTTAACCGTACCAATAAATGGAAAAAAGAGAATACACTAAAAATTTATAATCACAGCTCAAACAGTGGAGATATGTTTAGAAAAGCATAATGCTTAAACTAGTTTCATAAATAGATCAAGTCAAAATTTATTTCTGTATTATGCAGGGGCCTCAAGAATCTTTAAATAATATTGTAAATTTGTATCTTAACTTAAAGAAAAATCCATGTTTTGCAACAGGTATACCTTAATGTTTAAATAAGACAAGTACAGTGGAAAATAGAGCAAAAAGAAAAACAATCACAAGACCAAGGTTCTATCTACTTCTACCTCTAATAAGCTTTAACTCTGCATCTTAATTCTTCTATGTTAGGATGAGATTAGATCTGATTGGCAGGGAAGATAGTATAGTCGTTAAGAGCTTCATGTCTGGATACAGATCTCAATTTGAATTACTAGCGGTATGATCAGAGATGAATTATGTAATCTAAGACTCAGTTTCCTTGTCTTCAAAGTGGAGATCACAGAATTTATATTATAAAGTAGGATATAAGTGAAGATTCATGGAAATAATACATATGTAGTGTTTAGACCAATACTTGAAATACTTGATTGTTAGCTATTATCAGTTACTAATAAATAGATTCACAAAGTCCAATTCCAATAATCAGGGTACAGTCAACAGAATTACTACAAATGAAAACAGATTAAACATAGTAAAAAAGGGAAAAATTTAGAAGGCTTTTGAATGTTCGCGCTCCACTAGGCCTTCAGCTTGGTGAAGAAAAAGGGCTGGGTATCTCTCGTGTACCTTTATGACCTCCAGCATCTAACTGCTTCTGGCACAAGTAGGCACCAAAAAACCTGTCTAATGTATAAAATTTTTCTAAAATTAATAGTTAAAATTTAGAAAAAAAAAACTATAGAAATTTTAAGCATTTTCAGATTTCTGAAAGAAGTACCTTTTGAAGACCACAATGTAGAAGTTTCATTTGTACATCCAACAGTTAGTCAATGGATTAAGGTCATTCATTATACGGTATTCAGGTTAGTTCCTTCTGACATAACATTAACTATTAAAACTTTAAGTTCATTTTCTTCCAGAATTTATGAACTATTTTATAAATCAGTAATGTATGTAGAAAATCATTTATCTCTTACCATTTCATACCCACAAAAGGAACAATTTCTTACAGAAGTCTTAAAAAAGAGAATTATTAGCCAGGAACGATAGGAAAAGAAGCTACAGAAATCTGAAATTGTCTTATAGTCTGAGAAAATTAGATTTGAGGGATAATAAGGCTTCAGAGTTATACATTTAAAAAGTCAACACAGCAACTACGAAGCGGGCATAACTATAAAACATGATAATAGAAAATCTGAATTATGTGAGGAAAATAGGAATGAAATGTAATCGAGATATACAAAGATACCACTGTTAACATTTCTGTGGTTCTAACTATTGTGTAATGAAAGCACGAGTGGTGTGTTCAAATACTATGAGCCAGGCATTTCATTATAAAAATAAATAAGCCCTCAAGAAAGCTTTTAAAAAAATCTAGAGGAGATATATGTAAAAAAAAAAAATTACAATATATCAAAAGTACTATAACAGAGATTGCAAGATTCAATGGGAGTACAAGTGAAGAATTCATTTAACTTTTTAGATCTGAACAGATAAATGTGAATTCTTAGAATATATACTTAAATATATTAGGTATTAAACTGAACTCTTCATATTTCCTGGTGACCTGTATTTCTCACTTTATCCAAAATTTAAACATAAAAAATTTGAAGTTAAAATGTATTCTACTAATACTAGGTAAATCATTAGGTTAATGATGTCTCTAAGTAGTAAAAATCTAAAAGTAAAGGTATTTTTTAGTAGATCTTTTTGCCTTTTGCTTACCATAAGCTGTTCCTGGGCCAAATTCAGTCCCTGCATCAATCATATATTGTCCCAAAAGTTCTGGGTTGTTTATACGACTTGGAGCTTTTCTATCCAGTTTCTCATAAACAAACTCTTCTATCCTGGCATCTAGGAGAAAGGTTTAAAATTATCAATGATTTCAAAAAAGCACAACTGTTTAAAAAATTCTTTTTTCCCTACTACCCATTTACCACCCTGTAAAATAAACATGAAATTAGCATGCTTTTTAAAGTATATATGTATCTTAATACATGATTTTTAATTTTTATGTTAGAATATTATATAGCTCTAAGAAATTTCAGAAATTTGATAACATTTTGGCACAAAAGTATTTACTTAAAGTAAAACTATGATATGATGAGTATTCTATGGGATTCTAAAAGTGCTGGTAATTCACTTAGTTATCTAAGTGAGTTGCCTTTACCCCATTCATACAGAGTCTGATTTTTTAACTTTGAACATTAAGTTCATTTCAATTTCAAAACCAGGGATTTCCAGCTTTGAAAATATGGCTGTAAATTATGTATTAGAACCAAAGAGTCACACACTTCTAAAACTTTTACCATGCTTTTGCTTGCTCACATGCTTTCTCTCCTTCCTAGAGTCTAAATATAGGCATGGGAATTTAAGGAGTAGAACCTAGGCCTGGAACGGTCACAGACAGAAAACAGCAACATGATGTCTTGGCTTAATCGGATTTTGTTTAAAATACAAGATATATAGATATCTCTCAGCATGTATTCACTCAAAAGATTTCACCAGTAAAAATAAAGTTAAAACAGGAGATAGGTTAAAAGCAATAGAAGAACACTAGTTTACTTGGAAAGGAAAAAAACAGTAAAATCTGAATAAATGTTTAGTTAGTGTAATATACAAAATATTCACACACTGCTGCCTAATAGTGAAGTATTTCAGAGACAAATGAGATTAAAGTCAGTTTCCAGAAATAATGATTAACTATAAATCAAATTTACAATAGAAAGAGAAGCTAAAAAAAAATAGGTTCCTCTAAGCATCTCAGATAATTCCTCTACAAGTGGAAGTTTCATTCTGTGCACTGAAAACTTAAAAAGTGAGCTGACCCAATAACACAAACACTTGATGAGTCAGCATAAGCATTTATTATAATACATAAAATAGGCTGTTGGAATAACACTCAGTTTTGTGGTAGACTCTGGAGCAGCATAAGAAGTTTTTAAGCAGGAATTTTAAAACCTTTAAATTAGTTAAAACCAAAATGAGTCAGTTCAAAACATAACCAACCATTTAAAAGAGGTTAAACTACATTTCAGAATTTCATTTTCTGACTGAGACTTAGCTTTGCATTTCTGACTGAGACTTAGCTTTGCATTTCTACCTATTTGGTCAAAAGTTTAAAGTTGAATCTATGCTGACTTCATTCAGTTAATAAAATGTCTGGCATACTTTAAGTGAATGTTCAATAGACCATATAAAATCTTAAAAAACATGTGGCTAGTGCTGCTATAATGTAATATATCTTCCTGAAAAACCCTAGGTTCTGGAAAATCATATCCTAAAAATAACAGGGCTTACAGGAAAGACGTTTGGGCCTGACCACTCATTATCTATGTAACTTTATAATCCGAGCACAAACAAAAAATTCAATTATTTACTACTTCAGACTTAACACACTTACCTAAAATTGTATTTATATGACCCATTGTAACCTTGTACTAATGAAATTCCTCTGCTTACCAATTGTGTATGAGTTTGTCTGCTATTCAAAAATACATGTAGGACAGACTACTCATGTGAAGAATTCTGGACAGAGCAAGGAACATAAGGAAAAATGTCTACTACGTTTTTAAGGTGCCCTGGTATGTAATTTGTAGCTTTACATAAGTAAGAAATACCACATGGTATCCAAAGACAACAGGCCTCACTCAAAGTGTAAAAGGCCTATTTCAAAAGGTTACCATGATTTAATTAAAATGGTACAGAATTACTAATATTTTACATAATGCTTCAGGTTCGTAGAACAGCAACAAAGTTTAAAGCTTGGAACTTAAGTTAGTATCTAAAAGTAAGCTTATGGCATTTTACAACATGCCCACAACACTGGGGAAAATAGGAAGGAAACCATTTGCAGCCTTTGTTCTTCAGTTTTGGTGTGTAAAGCTCATAGTGAAAAGACTGTGGATGCAACAGACTCTAACTCAATTTCCACTTCTAATTAGCTATGCTACACTATAAAATGCTAACTTGTGATTTGCAAGTAATAAACAACTGTTGTGTACCGTACTTGATAAATTAGTGAGATGAGTGATCTCAAAAACCTTAGAGTGGTCTGAAAATCAAATGGAATAATTTATGTAAAAATATACAATATAAACATAAATAATTGGTAACTGTGAGTTTCCATATAATTTTCCCTTAATATTTAGGGATAATTCTCCCCTGTAAAAAAAAAAAAAGAAGATTAATTTATTCTCATAGCACTTAACTCTTAAAATTAAGTCACTCCTAGGGCACCTGGGTGGCTCAGTCTGTTAAATGCTAACTCCTGACTTCGGCTGAGGTCATGATCTTAGTTTCCTGAGATTGGGTCTTGAGTTGGGCTCCAAACTGAGTTTAGGATTCTCTCTCCCTACCCTTCTGGAGGAGGGGGTGGTGGAGGGGGCACTAGCATACGCTCTCTTTCTCTCAAAAACAAAAGCCGTTCCCTGAAATTGAGTTTTCAAGAGGATTCTACAAAGGCATGAAAAACTATTAGCCAATTTGTTAGAGGATATACAAAGAGGTGTTTATCACCCTCTTCTTTGCCAAAAGTGCGCGCGCGCGCACACACACACGCATGCACACCCACACCCAATACCCTAAAACCATAAACCAAAAGGCTGCTTTCTAACAGCCATAAAAACCTGTTTTTCTTAACATAAAAGAACACTACATTTTAATCAGATTAGTCAGTAAGGTAGACAAATGTAAAAAGTTTCTTACTTGGATTTGGCTGCAATAACACTTCAGTTTGTTTCATTATTTTTTCTGTCCATATTTTGGTACATTCAGCTTTGCTAAGAAGGTTCTCTAAGTGAGCATCCAATTCTGTCTTCTCTGCCTGGCCAAGCTTTTCTTCTGTGAACTGTTATTAATTATAAAAAAAATTAAGTATACCTCAAATACATTTTAGGAACGTATACAAATAATTAAAAACTAAAATCCAGACAATCCCGAGCATAAAAATAATTGTAAACCATTGTATTGAATGTTTTTTTTTTTTTTTTTTTGCCCCTATGGAAATTTATCTGTGGTACTTATGTTGACCTTCTCTTAATTCTGCTAAAATGGATGGTGTGAACTCTATAGAAAATTTAGCATACTGTGTAGTATATAAAGTATATATTTTTACATACAACGGTAGGATAGCTTAGTGGTAAGGAGTAAGAACTTTGAATCAGTTGGTGCTGAATTCAAATCCTGACTCCACTAATTGTATGACGTGAGCAGGCTTTTGAGTATTTTTTTAAAGGTATTTTCTATCATTAAAGAGAGACGATACGATTGTACAGTGTTTTGAGAATTAAGGGCATGTATGTAAACGACTTTTTTTAGTACCTGGTAATTATTATTTTGAATTTAAAAAGAGCTGCTTATGTTTAATGTGGCTTTGTATTAATGGCACTTTAATGACACCTAGATAGGCCTTTATGGGATGTTCTGGGAAACTGGGAAACTATCATTTGTTTCTTCAGGATATGTTTTATAGACTAACTTTTAGAACATATCCTATTCATATTATAGAGGGGAACTTTAAAGATTGTAATATATAGTTAAATATACTCAACATATCCATTCTTACTATCTTGTGTTGGTTTTAGAGGAAAGGCAGCACGGCCCATATAAGAACAAGGAAGTAAAAAGAATTCCATGTAGATTTTATGGAGACTTTGAAAACTTTAAATATTAGAAGTGATGACTCAGGCTGTTTATCATGTATATTTTTCCTCTGGAATATGTGGCTTTTTCCCATCGTAACACAGGCATATAACCCTAGCACTAATTCTACACTCATTAGTCATGACTCACTTCTGGCTAAAAGAATATATTTATCTTGTTTCTTCCCCCCTTTCATTTCTTAAAATATATTCTGCTGCTCCATTTTTCTGAGTTTTATGTTTCTTTTAGCATTCTTCTTATTGGTCTAATACTTTCTGCTGATTATCTGTTAACATCTTTGGCTAAAAAGTCCTCCAGAATGTTGTTCTTAAGAGTTTGGTTACAACCCCCCACTGAAAATCTTGTTCAGGGCCTAGAAATAAAAGCTTCAATAGCTTTTGTAAAGCCTTATGTCTTTTTGAGACTGGCCTGTGGCCAAGCCCTGACCCAGTGGGTGGAATGGAGAAGAGTAGTTCCAAAGCTATTGCCTAAGCCCACAATCTTGCAGTGTACTGTAACTGAGGATAGGAATAGGAGATGCCCTAGGCAAAAGATCAAAATCCTGATGCCAAGGTCAATTGGGTAACTACTTCAATTTCACTCTTAAGAAAGAACTATGGTATTCTCTACATATCCCTGAAGATTAGAGGCTACAGACCTTCTATAGAGGGATAGATTAGGATTTTACAAGTTCAAGGTCTACCTCTAATGGTTAAATAGATTACCTCTCAGATAAAGCAATCAACAGAAGGAAAAGAAAAGGGGGAATACACTCAGGTGAACATCACCTATAAAGGATGATCTACCAGCAGAGAAAAAATCCTAACTTTTAGCACCTTAATAAGAAAGGAGGGAACACCTGGGTGGCTCAGCGGTTGAGCATCTGCCTTTGGGCCAGGGCACGATCTCAGAGTCTCGGGTTCGAGTCCCATATCAGGCTCCCTGAGAGGATCCTGCTTCTCCCTCTGCCTGTGTCCCTGCCTCTCTCTCTGTGTGTCTCATAAATAAGTAAATAAATCTTTAAAAACAAAAGTATTTGTATTTTTTTATTCCATTCATTCCTTCAACAAATATTAAGCACCTTCACATGTGCCAGGCACTAGTTTAAGCACAAGGGTTTCAGCAGGGGAAAACAAACAAAACAAAACACCAAAACCCCCCCAAACCAGACAGGTTTCTGGTCTTAGGAAGCTTACATTTTAATGGGGGCAGACAAACAATAATTTGATAATAAGGACACAAAAAAAGACAGTGGACAGAGGACTGACGTAAGGTGGTCCTATTATTTCTTGAGCGAGTGACTGAACAATTAACTGAACAAATTAATGAATTTGAGGATAGAGGAAGGAAGAATTCATTCTTCAGGAAGAGGGGGAAACAGGAGAATCAGGGAAGGCTTCAAGGGGAGAGGGATATGCAATGTGGGCCTGGAAAGGGGAAACAGGAGTTTGAGGCGTGTGAGATGTGGATGGTTAGAGAAATAGCTACTCTGAGCAGGTAACGATTGACCTGAGAGCAAACTCTTAAGAAATGAGGCATATAAAGATCTAAGGGAAGGTTATAGAGTTCTCTGATGACTTATCTTCCAGTCACATTAGCACCACTTTTATATATATTTTTTATAGATGCCCTTAACTTATATTTAACCAAGAACAGATTAAAACAATTAATAGATTTATAACTTAAAAATCAATATTTAGTAGGTTTTTGTATAAGGCATTCTGCTAAGAACTAGAAGACATGGTTGCTATTATAGGAGAGCCAAATGAAAAACATCTAAACAATATAAACTTATAGGCATATTTTCTTCATAAAATCATGCTAAGCTTTATCTAACAGATGTTTTAGAAACACTGGAATTAAAGGTACAGGCTAGAAATTACTAAAAACTGTTTATAAATAGCAACTAAAGAAACAAAGTTTACCTAACACAAATCAAGTTTCAGGGCAAGTTTTCTCCCAATAACATTTCAGAGAACCAACAATTAGAAAGTTAATTATTTGGAAAATAAAATATTTCAAACTTCAAGTTAGAAGGCCTGTTTGCTTATTTAATATTTTCTTTATAATTCTCATTATACTACCTTACATTTAACTTTCATTAAATACTTTGTTAGTAAAAAGAGTGAAAGTATACCAGAGCAAAGCTGAGAATTTGCAACAATTCATTTTTGTAAAAGTCTGGGCAATCGTACAATGCAAAATGTAAGATCCTATAAAAAGTCTGGGCAATCGTACAATGTAAAATGTAAGATCCTATAAATGTAAGGAGATTTTTAGTATTTTAGATCAGAAGGGTAAAAAACAAAACCCAAAGTATGCTTAAGCGTGAATGAGATAAAAGTCTGACTATAGAAAACCAGTTTAGAAAACAGGAATTCTGTAGTAAAGCCCACTTGAGTGATGTATGAAGTACCAGTAGTAAGATTTGGTATTTACTTGCATTTTCTGAGAGTTAAAACAGTTGCTATTCAAAATTTTACCCTACCTATCTCTGTATGTGAATTCCAGTATGTTATATATGGTCTTGTTTTATCTTCTAATTTGTTTTTAACATTTTTCTCAGTATCATTTATAATAACTTTGTATTTCTGTATTTTTAACAGTGTTAGGGCTTAGTATAAATTGGAAAATGCCATAGACTAAGCTGTGAATTTTGTATCAAATACTCCCAAAAAACCCCGTTATAATCATAGGTAACAATCAAAACTTTAGTGATGAACATTTTGCCTATGGTGTCAGTATCATGATTCAATTCCACATCTATTTGAATCACAGTCTCATTATGCTATAAGACTTCCAGTATAATACTTTTTCAAGAAACATTTTCTATTACCATTATACAAATATATTTCCATTCTTCATTGCCCCTGTGTCTTTGTTCACAGGACTCTGGTCAGCTGGATCTTATAGCCCACCTTGGCTTCCTACATGATTTTCAATAATCATTAAATTAAGGGTAACTTTCATCCTATCTAGAATGAACAAAAAAGACTGGGGTATAGGAAAAACACTGCTAATATTATCATCACATTTTTTTTTATTAAATATATAATTGTAAAAGACATGGTATGATTTTATTTTCCCATGACTTTACTGTGTGGGGGGGTAAGAATGTTTTTTCCATTGTTAATGTCAGAAGGTATGACACATTAAGGTATCAATGTATTTAATATATACATTTTTCTCTAATATATTTATTTTTCTCTAATATATTTAGAAAAGCACCTGCTATAGAAAATGATGAGTTATATCAACTAAATTTAGAAAATTTAAATTGTTAAAATATTTATGAGTTATATATTTTCTTCTATCGAATGTGAGATGTATAATCAGCACATGACATGGTTCTTGCCATCAAGGATTTTATGATCTTAAGAAACATAAAATGATAATAATGGTACACTTCTGAAAAAGACAAAAGACCTTTTTTCTTTAAAAAATCCTTTTCCTAAAAAAAATCCTTTTCCTAATTACCAAAAATTTAACATTTTACTCTTAAAACTTTTTTAACATGTTTAAGTCTAAAATCATTACTAAGTTTGTAGTCTCCTGATAACAGGTGTTAAAAAAACAGTTGATTTTAAGCATTTTAATGAATGTTTACTAGTTTTAATAAAAACCTTTGTGAAAACAACCTACAATGAAAGTCAGAATGTCACAGAAATCCAAATCCAACATTCTTCAAGACATAATTTGATAACTTTCATAATTATTTCATTAGTAATACAGTAAAATGACATGAGAACAGAGAGCTTCTCTTTATATATCCTCTCTCTTTACATATTTTCTCTAAACATTGTTTTAAGGAAAGGACGGTCTTTGAGTCAGCCACCATACATGCCAGGCACTGTGTTCCTTTACTATAGGATAGGCATACAACCTGCAGTATGAAAAAGGGAGCCTCCTTTCCATACCATGCTTTACCCCAAAGAGAAAAGGATAGGTAAAAAGGCTTTGAGATGAAAGACATCTTTTTTAGTATAAACTCTCATCAATTCTTTGACTGAGTGAAGTAATATTTTAAAAGTTATCTAAACTTGCTAGGAGAAAACATATGACATGAATTCTGATTATAATGTATTAGTAGACTGTAAAGTAGATCCTTCTCAACTTATTCTCAATTTTGGCTGCTCTTTGGAATTACCTGGGGGAGCTTTCAAAAACAATGATGCCAAATCGAAGCCCAAGGATTCTACTTAACTAGACTGGGGTGCAGCCTGTAAAGATTCCTCTGGTAATTTTAAGTGTAACTAAGACTGAGAACTACCATTCTAAGCTCACAGGTGATTATTTTAACGTCAGGTTAACAAACCATCTTCTATCTAGTAGTTTACTAGATTTAACACCAAAAACACCCAAGTATGTGAAGTTTAGGGTAACACTAAATATGCAGTTTTTACATAATGAGTAAATGTACGGACTTTATTATTTTTTTTTTAATTTTTATTTATTTATGATAGTAACACACAGAGAGAGAGAGAGAGAGAGGCAGAGAGACAGGCAGAGGGAGAAGCAGGCTCCATGCACCGGGAGCCTGATGTGGGACTCAATCCCGGGTCTCCAGGATCGCGCCCTGGGCCAAAGGCAGGCGCCAAACCGCTGCGCCACCCAGGGATCCCCAAATGTACGGACTTTAAATGTGACATGTTTTATTTATTAGAATTTGAGAGAATGGTGAAGTTGCTGCAGTTTAAATTCCATAAAGGAAACAGGATTTCAAAAGGGCTTGGGCAAATGTTTGGCTAAGTAGGAATTCCATCCAGATAGGATCTAACAGGAGGGCAGCATCATATTCATCTTTACCTCTCCAGCTTAGACACACCATTGTTCCCCTAAATTAAATCGAGGATGAAAGCCAAGCTTGCAACTAAACTTAAAAGACTTTTCTCCCTCAGAAAATAGCTGGTACTCATGAAGTTCATTGTATAACTTCAGTAGTTCAGAGGAAATGTTAGAAAATTAAAAAGAAACTAAGTAATTGCAGTTGAAAATATTTTATTTTGGAAAGCATATGGTCTTATTTTAAAGACATTGAGCAGATTTGCTTCAATATCAATTAAGTAAAAACGTGTCCACTTGAAACATTTATCAAATGAAGTATTCTGTTACTTCACAAAATGGATATTTATTACAAAGAAAAAGAAATAATTATGACAAACCAGGACCGGACTGGACTACTAAGTCTTTGAGGGCAACAACTAGGTCTCATTCATCTTTGCACTTCAGTGCCAAGCACCCAAGAGGTACTCAATAAATATAGGTTGAATTAAACAGTTTAATATTTAATTTATTTTTAAAGATTTTATTTGTTTGACAGAGAGCACAAGCAGGGGGAGTGGGAGGGATAAGGAGGCAGAGGGAGCGGGAGAAACAGGCTCTATGCTGAGCAGAGAGCCAGACTTGGGGCTTGATCCCCAGGACCCCGAGTGGAAGGCAGACGCTTAACCGACTGAGCCATCCAGGCGCCCCAGAATAGTTTAATCTTTCAGACTGGCATTAGTCAACTTCAAGTTCAGCAGACATAATGTTAGAAGATACTAATAAAAATAACAAAATTATTTAACATGCTACATGATTCAAAGAGTATCTTTCATATAGATACCCCGCCTAGTTAAAATCATATAAAAAATTTTAAAAGAACAATGTTGGATACCATGAGAAGGGAAGAAGAAACAAAGTTGATTCCTCAGGACAATCTTAATATAAAGATGTGAAAGCCATATAGTAACAATTTTACAGCTCTAAGTGACCTTACATAACAGTTCATTCCAAGAAAAGTGTCACATGATCATATGGAATTGAAAAATAACACAGGAATTCACATCAAGCTCTTGTGGTTTGAGATGGGCTTGGAGTTTTATCTGGAGGGAAGGAAAGACAGGGAGGGGTCGGAGGGCATTCAAGATGAGACTGTAAGAACAGTCAAGTCTAGCGTTAGAAAAGTACAATGTATTTTGGAAATTAAAAAAATAATTTGATAGGAATACAGTATATATGAGAGAAAAGACAAGGCAGGAAAGGAGTATATAATGCTCAACAGAGGCGTCTGGACCAAAAATACAGATACTAAGAATAAATGGCTTTTAAGACACTAATAAAGTAACTTATGGAGGACAAATTACCTGATGCTTTTGTATTCTATCATTTTGAGGGAGTTAAGAATAACAAAAACATCCAGAGTGTTAAGGAATGTATATTCTGATTATAATTTTTACCTCAACATTTTTTCAAAGTTGCATGGCATATAAACAGATGTTATGAGTGAGAGTAGAGTGATGAAACTCATTTGTGTAATAGTTTTTCTTTTTTAAAACAGAAAATGCTTAGTTTCTAACCTAAAAATTTTTAAGTAGAATGAAAAAAGATATGGCAGTCGGTCACCCAGAGAATGATCTATTCCTTAAGGTATAATTTAATTTGAATAGAAATTATTATTTAGAAATGAGAAAGCTGAATTCCATTCCTTCTGTTCTTATTGCTTATAATGAGTAACTGGCATAGCTCTTACCCTATTCTTAGCATGAAACTTGGCACTTGACACTATACGGATGTCAATGCAATTTAGACTGGGAATTCAATTATTGACTAAATACTAAAATGACAAAATAGTGTTTTTGTTGAAAATTACCACACAACACTCCAAATTTCACGTGTTACATTTTGGAATTAATTTTTTTCTTACGTAATAAAAAAGCGCCCAGTACTGTGCAAAATGTCAAACATTCAAAAGTGTAATATAGTATATTGAAACAACTTCAAAACTGTCAACATTCTGCCAATGTTTCAACTAGTCCCCTTTTTTCTCTTCTGGAATATTTAAAGAAATCCTCAGACATGCTACAGTTTATACATAAATATTTCAGAAACTATTTCTAACAGATACAGACTTAATGTAAAAAAGACATATTGAAGGAGTCTGTTCCTCCTGAAATCTATCCCTTCTCAGTATATGGCTCAAGCCAAAACCTTACAGTCATCCTTAACTCATCTTTCCTTCCTAACCTACAGCCAATTTGGGAACCATACTGAAAAGATTCTGAACCTTCTATGCTATCCTCTCTCTCACCTACATTCTATCACCTTTTGCCTATGCTATGGCTACAGCTCCCTAACTGATGTCCCTAGTATGCCAGAACCTCAAAGTATTTGGACTTTTTCCTTCTGCCTAAAGTGCTTTTCCTCCAAAAAACTGAACTATCACTTCCTTGAGGTCTCTTGGAATTTGATCCTACTGGAAAGGCTTGTCGTAATCTTATGTCTAAATAAGATGGCAAAAATTGCCACCCCCCCCCATTAACTTATCACCTGTGACCTTTTTTCTCTATCATCTGATGTATTTACTGTTAGATTATAAGCTCCAGGAGTGCAGATGTCTTGCTAATTTTATATACTGGCATTATCACCAGTGTCCAAAATAGTAGTGTCAGGCAGACACGGTATAGGCATAGAAGTATTTAATAGTGAAAATTATTTGATAGCTAACAGATTAGAACAGACTTTAAAAACTAAAGAATGTGAAACTATGAGTAATTGAAATTCATCTAGGAACTACATCTTTTGAGAGCTTTGCTAGATTTTTTAAATAAAGGCTACCAACAATTTAAATCAAATTCTAGTACACGTGTCCTATTTAAACAATGGATTATGTACCTGAAAACAGACCTGTCTTTAAAACAGTGTCATCATAATGTCAAATCTCCACTCAGCAAACAAAATCATTGGGAATCAGAAATAAACAACACCAAGGGCCTCTTTTCAGGTTACATTAAGTCTCATGTATCAAATTCATTTCAGACCTTCAACCACTCGTTCTCTTGCCCTCCGTCTCTGAGCCATTCAAAGTAGGTTAATTTAAATCAAGAAATTATTTTAACCGTTCCACTCAATGTCTTCACAACATAGCTTACATTTTCATGGAGAAAGGGGAGCTAGCCTACCACTTACTATGCAGATGTCAGAATTTAGAAATCAAGACCAAGAAGGAATTTCGCATGCCTTAACTGCTACCTGCTTCAGTGTGACTGAAATGCTGAGATTCCAGTACCAGGTGATAAATTTAAGGTCTCTCCAGCCTGTTGTATTCTTACTACTCTCTATCTGCAATGCCTACCCTGGAAGAGAGGAGCAGCCTGCAACCAGTAGCAGCACATCAGACAGCAAGTTTACTCGCCGTGCAAGTTAAGCGAGTTTCTTAACCTCTCTGAGGCGGCTTCCTCCTATATAATAGGAGCTCACAACATCTGGCAAAATTAGATAGGATAATCTGTCAAATGCCTTGCAACTGTCTGACAGTGTTTTCCCACAACATAAGCAGCTATTACCTCGCTCTAGTTCTTCCATCCCCCCCCCCTTTTTTTTTCCTTCTTCTTCTTCATTTATTTCGCCAAGAACAGTGCACTGTAAGAGCAACTCTAACAACAAAACTGGGGGCAAAGGAGACAGAGTCGTACACGCCGGACGCGTGACTTACACGGAGGCCTGTCAGAAAACTAGTTTTTGTTTTCTCTTTACGAGAGGAGAATGTTGTTGCTGCCGGGACTATGCCACTGACTTAAAACGCCGGCTGGCTTGTAACTCGTGTTGTGGTGAAATTCTACGTCCGTTCATGGATTTAACGGAGTCGGCATAATGTGGGCGACGACGGTGGAAAACTGTCCCCGGGTCCCCGGGTCCCCAGGGCGGACGCCTCCCTGACTGCGGAATGCCGCCGGAGAGCTACATCTGAAACGCAGAACTGGCGACAACAGGCCCCCCACCCCCACCCCCACCCCCACCCCCGGCTCCGGCTCCTCTCCGCCTCCTGCAGCCGCCGCTGCTTCCCGCTCAGCGCGAGCGGGAACCCCCGGGGCCGGGCCTCCCGGGGCCTCGGCGGAGCGGGACGCCCACCGGTGACCGTCCTTTCAGGGAGACGGACGGCTGCACGGAGAAGGAGACTTCTTGGGCGCGGCGGGGAGAGCGAGGCCGACCTGAGGGAAGGGTGGGGGCGGTGCGAGAAGTCCGTCCCTCGGCCGCTGCGCGCGGCTCCAAGGGCCCCCGCACCGGCGCCGCGGGGGGAGCTCCGGGCCCGGCCCCACCCGGCCTCGCTTCCGGAGAAGCGGCGGTGGAGCGGGACGGGGCCTGGAAGACGGCCGCGGGGCCCCGGAGGGGAAGCAGGCCGCGCCCAGCACCCAGGCCTCCGGCCGCAGGCCAGCCCGGGGGGCCCGGTGCGGAGAGCGCCGCCGCCCCTCCCCCCGCCCGCCGCGGTACCTGCACTGCGCGGCTGAGGAAGGTGCCCGCGTCGGCCGCCAGCTTCTTCACGTTGAAGTCCATGATGTTCATGCTGGGCGGCAGCCGGGCTGGGGCGCCGGGAGGGAGTGGCGGGGGCAGACGTGGTAGGTGGAGGGAGGCGGCGCCAGGCCCGCCGCCGCAGCTGTCGTTTCCGCGAAGGGGAAGCGAGAGGGTGGGGCGAGGAGAGCGAGCGAGGGCCTCGGGGCGGGCCGCGCGCCCCGGGCGGGGGTGGGGGGGTTTGGGGGGCGGCGGCCGAGACCGAGGCGCTGGGAGCTGAGCGTTAGCGTCGGCGCCAGCCGCGGGGGGCGTGCGGGACACTGACGCGCCGGTAATCCGCCGTGGGGGGCGGGGCCTCGGACGGAGGAAGCCGGCGCCCGCCGCGGGGTGGAGCCTTTCCAGAGGTTCTCGCGGGAACAGCGACCCCTCCTGGGTCGCGGCGGCGCATCGCGGGGCGCGCCGGAAGTTGGGGCGGCGGCGCCGCCGGGAGGTCGCGCCGTGGCCTCCAGAGCCGAGTGGCTGTGGTCGGCGTGCACGTTAAGCCCCTGGAAACCGCAAGCAGAGATAACCCCAATTCTTCCCCCACCTTTTTTTTTTTTTTCTAAAGATTTATTTATTTGTTCATGACAGACCCAGAGAGAGAGAGGCAGAGGGAGAAGCAGGCTCCCTGCAGGGAGCCCGACGCGGGACTCGATCTCGGGACTCCGGGATCACGCCCTGGGCCGGAGGCCGGTGCTCAGCCGCTGAGCCACCCGGGCGTCCCCCTTTTTTTGTTGTAAGAGAAAATTGGAAAATTGTAGCGTCGGATTACACCCTCCGTGAGATCAGAACCAACAGTTCGCTGTCATCCTGTAGCACCCGGTTGCAGAATAGGGTTGAAGTCATAGTCCCCACCGAGTCGGTTGTTCATTCAGCATGATCGGGGGTCTTCTGTGTACCAGGACTGAGTCAGGGGCTGGTCAAGACTGTCCCGGGCTGCAAGGAGCTCGCAGTTCGGTTACTTGACAACCGTCCGGGTCTTCACGCCCCCACCTGAAGCTCTTTTAACAGTTTGCAGCTGCAGGGACTTTGTGACTGCCTGGATTACCGGAGCAACACTCTAGGCCTCCTATGTGCAAAACTACGGTGACGGGGGACACGGAGTGCCAGGTGGAGGACACATAGAAGTATAAAGTGGTGAGTGAGATAGATTAACTCTTAAGCCCTAACATCCAGCCTGGGGGATTCTTTTTTTTTTTTTTTTTAAGATTTTATTTACTCATGAGGGACAGAGAGAGAAGCAGAGACACAGGCAGAGGGAGAAGCAGGCTCCATGCAGGGAGCCCAACGCGGAATCCGATCCCCGGTCTCCAGGGTCACGCCGAGCTGAACCGCCGAGCCACCCGGGCTGCCCCAGCCTGGGGAATTCTAATGACAAATGAGAATATGATGCGGAATCTGTGCAGGAGCCCACGATCCCATGTGACTTCCTAAGCATCTTTCATGATACAGCCTAAACTTGAATTAAGTTAAAATAGGTGCTTGCACAGAGGGAGAGACAGTATTTCAAGAGTAAGAAAACAGTCCCATGTTATTTTTTTGTCGCTGTGTCTTTGACATTAGGGCTGGGAAAATGCAGGCCCAGCAGGCAACGAGACGAGCCCATGTTCGCACTTAAGTGATTTACTGAAGCAGTCTCAGAAGCCCTAGCTGTTATTAAAGGCTGAACGATTACTTCCTAAAAGACATAACGAACAGCAGATACATATAAAAATATTCGGTTTTTTTTTTTTTTTTTTTTTTTTTTTTTTTGTGGTGGTAACAGAAGCAACTGCTTCTTTCTAAGGTAACTCCAAAAGAATGAGTCTCCAAGACGGAAACCACTTCATATATCTGTCATCTGTTTTCCCAGAAATAAGGAAATGTGTAATCAGGAATCTTGTTTTTCACTTACTGTCCATTTTAGATTTTTATATAGAAAAGCACTTTTTTCTAGACGTCTACTTTCACAATCGGTATATTTGCCATAATCTATGGCATAATTGTTCTATTTTAGGATCACAAGACTGTGTCGACCATTAAAGGAAAAAATTCTGAATCCTCTTCCTCAAACATGTAGATCTTCCTAACTTGAAAACAACAACAAACTGTTCACTTCTTCCTATTGAGCCCTTCAGGGCTATAATACTGTTTCTGTTGTTTCACTGAAATCATAAGACTTCCATTCCCTTACTATCCATTTCTTCCCTGTTTGAATGCAGTTGACTTACACTGCTGTAACTATACCTAAATAGCATTCTTGAGGTTGCCAGTTATCCTCTTGATTAACTCATCGGCTTTTTCTCAGACTTCACAGTGACTAGTCACTACCTTTCCAACAATGCACTCCTTTAGAGACCCTTATAATTTCCTGGTTTTCTCTCTACCTCCTGGACTTGCGCATTCTATTGTGCTAGCACTTCTGATGGCTTTACTGTACATATTTTTTAAGTTGAATATTTAGCACTTTTTTTCTCTTTTCTTTGATTAGTTTCTTAATCATGACTTCAATTATACCACTTCGTTTTTTTTTTTAAGATTTTTTTTTTTTTTTTTAAATTAATGAGAGACACACAGAGAGAGTCCCTGACGCGGAACTTGATCCGGGTCTCCAGGATCAGGCCCTGGGCTGAAGGCAGCGCTAGATCGATGAGCCACTGGGGCTGCCCACCACTTCATTCTTTTATGCATTCATTCAGTAAATATTTTTTGGACATCTGCTATGTGCCACACGGCATTAGTCTTGTGGCTAGAAATACGGCAGGCAACAAGACAGATAGCCCTTGCTGTCACAGGAGTTTGTGACTAATCTGGTAAAACAGAAATTGAATAAGCAAAGTGTAGTGAAATGCCAAGGAGGAATCCAGAGTGCTTTTAAATGCTCACTTCCAGCCTGTACCTAGTAACCTGAATTCTAATTTGGAGGTTTGGTCTTTCTGTAAGAGTTCTAGATCACCTTTTAATGCTTTCTTTTTCTGCCACCTACACTAACTTCTTATTCCAGTACAAAGTGTTATGAAAGTATTTTAAAAATCATACAAAGTACTGAATACCTGAAGTGTCCTCCAAAATTTATAGCTTAATAAACAAACTCTTTATAAAAATGGTATTGTAGGTAGTATATGTGTTTTAATTTTTTTTTTTTTTGCTAGTGGCTGACAAGGTGTTCATTACCTCATGTCTAAACCAATGACATCTAAAGTGGTGGTATACATACTTCACTAGGGTGTGCAATATGATCCACTGGAGTGCAGAAAAAATATTGGAAGTTTGGTTTGTATTTTATCTAACATGGGAAAAATTTGTTTCATTAATTTTTTCAAAAATACAGGTTGACACTGGTGTCCTTTGTTTGCACTCATAATTTAAACACATGTCACAAGTAGTAAATGAAGTATCCTAAGGGAAGAGTGGGAGTTTCAAAACTTGGAAGAACCGAAATTACTAATCTCTTTTAATTATTTGCATCAGTGTATGGTAACATACTACAGTGTGGCTGGTTAAGTGTAATTGTAGATCATATTATTGATCTAGTTTTAAATAAACCACAAAAATGGGCAAGTAGCCTGAAGTGTTTTCCCCACCCTCTTATACTGTTGGTGGGCATGCAAACTGGTGCAGCAAGTCTGGAAAATAATATGGAGGTTCCTCAAAAGGTTAAAAGTAGAACTACCGTATGACCTAGCAAATGCTCTACTAGGTATTTACCCAAAGGATACAAAAATACAGATTCAAAGGGGTACACACGCCCTGATTTTTTTTTTTTTGTATATTTTATTTATTTATTTGAGAGAGCAAGAGAGCAAAGCTCACCAGTGGTGGGGAGGAAGAGGGACAAGCAGACTCCACACTGAACCTGGAGCCAATGTCAGGCTCATTCCCACAACACTGAGATCATGACCTGCTGAAATCAAGAGCAGGTTGCCCAACCAGCTGAGCCACCCAGGTGCTCCTACTCTGATATTTATAACAGCATTATCAACAATAGCCAAACTATGGAAGAGCCCAGATGTCCTTCGACTGATAAATGGATAAAGATGTGATACATATACAGTGGACTATTACTCAGCCATCAAAAAGAATGAAATCTTGCTATTTGCAATGACGTGGTTGGAGCTGGAATGTATTATGCCTAGCTAAATAAATCAGAAAAACAAATACCATATGTGGAATTTAAGAAACAAAACAGATGAACCAATGGGAAGAACAAAAAAGAGAGGGAAGCAAACCATAAGAGACTCTTAAAGATAGGGAACAAACTGAGGGTTGATGGAGGCAGGTGGGGGGGATGGGCCAAATGGATGAGGACTATTAAGGAGGGCACTTGTTATGATGAGCTCTGGGTGTTATATATAACTGATGAGTCAATAAATTCTCCTGAAACTAATATTAACTAACTATATAGTTATATAGTTAATATATAAACTGTATATTAACTAGAATTTAAATAAAAATTTGAAAAGAAAAAAGTTTCCTCAAAGAAACCATCATTAAAGATGAGTAAACAAGAAATGCCAGAGTTGAATATATCAGGAAGGCTGTTGAAATATGGATTAAAAGATTAAAACTTGGTTCCAGCTTTTAAGGAATTCAGAATCTAGTGGGGAAGACAGACTCATAAAGTAAAACACAATGTGAAAACCAGAACTATGAAAGTTTGAATAAGAATGGTGGGAGGGGTACCTGGATGGCTCAGTAGGTTGAGGGTTAGACTCATGGTTTTGGCTCAGGTCATGATATAAGAGTCATTGAGATCAAACCTTCCATAGAGCTCCAAGCTCCGTGGAGAGTTTGCTTTGAATTCTCTCTCCCTCTGCCCTTCCTCACAACTTGTATGTGTTCTCTCTCTCAAATAAATAAATACATCTTAAAATTTAAAAAAAAGAGGATTGGGCAAGAGTGAGAGGAAGGGGGTATTAACTAACAGGGTAATAGAGGTGATAATTAAGACTTTTCGGTTGGCTTTTGATTGAATTCATCTGGAGGATTGAAGTTTGAGGGTGGGGAGAGATGATGAGACTTTTATTTGAAAATATGTTTTTGGCAGTGTGGATAATGAGTAGGGGAAGGGCAAAGACAGGTAGAAAGGCCAATTAAAATTCTGTTGCCATAATTCACCCTGTACTCTGCTATCTTGAAATCTTGAATTTAGAAATTTATTTTTGACCAAAATTCCCTCTCATTTGATCTCTCTGATGCCTTTGCTCATTTAGTGTGTTCTTACTATCATCAAAGCCTTCAGGCCGGTGGCTCATTACTTATCCTACTGATTTTTAACTCTCACCAGCACTCTCAGTTCCCTGTATCCTTCTGACCCATCAACCTATATTATGAAATGAATGTTTTCTTTGCATGCTCTCAAACTGTCAAGCATTGTTAGGGAAAATTGCACAAACTTGTAGGTGGATGCTACTACCAATGCGTGATTGCCCCTTTCCATTGAACCGTTAAAATTGCTTTGAAATGCTTTACTTCCTAATTAACTCCTTTTCACACTCTGCAAACCCTACTGTAAAATTTTGCCACTCCCATTAGGATAAAATGTGGAAATTTCACATATAAGTGATATGTGGTATTTGTCTTTCTGACTTCACTTAGCGCAATAAGTCCATCCATGTTGTCACAAATGGCAATATTTTATTATCTTTATGGCTGAATAATATTCTGGGTTATATGTCATGTATTCTCTTTATCCATTCATCAATTGATGGACACTTAGGTTATTTCAGTATCTTGGCTGTTATAAATAATACTGTAATGAAGGAACATGGAGGTGCAGATATCTTTTGAGTTAGTGTTTTCATTTGTTTCAGGTAAATACCCAGGAGTGGAATTGCTAGATCATATAGTAGTTCTTTTTGGAGAATTTCCATACTGTTTTCCAGAGGAGCTGCACCAATTTACATTTACATTTGGAGAATCTACATACTGTTTTCCAGAGTAGCTGCACCAATTTACATTTGCACCAGTAGTGCACAAAGGTTCTCTTTTTTCCACATACTCACCAACACTTGTCATTTCCTGTCTTTTGAAAATAGCCAGTCTAATAGGTGTGAAGTAGTGGTTTTGATTTGCATTTCCATAATGATTAATGATGTTGAGCATCTTTTCATGTACCTGTTGGCTCTCTGAATATTTTCTTTGGAAAAATGTCTACTTAGATTTTCTGCCCATTTTTTAATTGGATTTTTTTTTTTTTTTTTTTTTTTTGCTATTGAATTGTATGAGTTCTTTATTTTGGATATTAACCTCTTATCAGACATATGACTTGCAAATATTTTCTCCCATTCAGTAGGTTGACGTTTGATTTTGTTGATGTTTTCCTTGCTTTGCAGAAGCTTTTTAGTTTGAAATAGCCCCACTTGTTTGTTTTTGCTTTTGTTACTTTTGGTGTCAGATTTAAAAAAATCATCACTGAGATCTATGTCAAGGAGTTTACTGCTCATGTCTTCTTTATGAGTTTTATGGTTTCAGGTATTATATAAAAGTCTTTAATCCATTTGAGTTAATTTTTGTGTGTATTGTAATATAGTGGCCCAGTTTCATTCTGTTACATGTGGCTGTCCAATTTTACTGTCACTATTTATTGGAAAGACTATGCTTTCCCCATTCTTTTCGGCTCCTTTGTCATAAATTAATAGACCATATATGTGTGGGTTTATTCCTAGGCTATCTGTTCTGTTCTATTGATCTATGTGTTTGTGTTTTGACAATACTATACTATTTTGATTACTATAGCTTTGTAATACAGTTTGAAATCAGAGAGTGTGCCTCCAGCTTTGTTCTTCCTTATTCAGATTGCTTTAGCTATTCAGGGTCTTTTGTGTTCCATACCAATTTTATGATAGTCTGTTCCAGTTCTGTGAAGAATGTCATTGGAATTTTGATATAGATTGTATTGAATCTGTATGTTGTTTGGGTAATTTAGACATATTAACAATACTGATTCTTCCAATCCATGAGCATGGAATATCTTTCTATTTATTTGTGTCTTCTTCAGTTTCTTTTGTTAATGTCTTATAGTTTTCAATATACGGATCTTTCACCTCCTTGGTTAAATTTATCACTAGGTACTTTATTCTTTTTGATGAAATTGTAAATGGAGTTGTTTTCTCAGTTTATCTTTCTGTTAGTTCATTATTATTGTTTAGAAACACAACCGATTTTTGTATATTGGTTATGTATCCTGCATATCTACCGAATTTCTTTGTTCTAACAGTTTTCTGGTGGAGTATTTAGGGTTTCTGTGTATAATATGTCATCCACAAATAGTGACTGTTTTACTTCTTCTTTGTCAATTTGGATGCCTTTTATTTCTTTTTGTTGTCTGATTGCTGTAGCTAGGACTTACAGTACCATGTTGAATAAAAGTGAGGCGAGTGGACATACTTGTCTTGTTCCTGATCTTAGGGGGGAAAGCTCTCAGTTTTCCACCATTGACTATGATGTTAGCCATAGGTTTTTCGTATATGACCTTTACTGTGTTGAGATATGTTTCTTGCAAACCTATTTTGTTGAGGGTTTCAATCATGAATGGATGTTGAATTTTGTCAGATGTTTCCTGCATCTATTGAGATGATCATATGATTTTTACACTTCATTTTGTTAATGTAGTATATCACATTGATATATTTGTAGATGTTGAACCATCCTTGCATCCTGGAATAAATCCCACTTGAACATGGTATATGATCCTTAATGTATTGTTGACTTTGGTTTGCTAATATTTTGTTGAGGATTTTGCATTTATGTTCATTAGGGATATTGGCCTGTAATTTTCTTTTCTTGTGGTACCCTTGTCTTGTTTTTGGCATTAGGGTAATGGCTGGCTTTATAAATGAGTTTGGAAGCATTCCTTCTTCTATTTCTTGGAAGAGTTTGAGAAGGATCAGTATTAACTGTACTTTGAATGTTTGATAGACTTCTCCACTCCATCTAATCTGTCTGGCTCTGGACTTCTGTTTGTTGGGAGGTTTTTGATGACTGAGTCTATCTCCTTTTAAGTAATCAGTTTGTTCAGATTTTCTGTTTCTTCATGATTTAGTCTTGGTAGGCTGTATGTTTCTAGGAATTTATTTCCTCTGGGTTATCCAGTTTGTTGGCACATAATTGTTTTTAGTAGTCTCTTGTAATCCTTTGTACTTCCGTGGTATTAGTTGTGACATCTCCTCTTTCATTTCTGACTTTTGTTGAGTCTTCCCTTTTTCTTGGTAAGTCTGGCTAAACATTTCCCAATTTTGTTTATCTTGTCAAAGAAGCAGCTTTTATGTTCATTGATCTTTTCTATTGTCTTCTTAGTCTCTATTTCCACTCTGATCTTTATGTCCTTTCTTCTACTAACTTTAGGTTTTTATTTATTTATTTATTTATTTTTAAGATTTTATTTATTTATTCATAGAGGCAGAGACAGGCAGAGGAAGAGGCAGGCATCATACAGAGAGCCTGACGTGGGACTCGATCCAGGGTCTCCAGGATCACGCCCTGGGCTGCAGGCAGTGCTAAACTGCTGTGCCACTGGGGCTGCCCTAACTTTAGGTTTTGTTTCTTTTTCTTTTTGTAGTTCCTGGAAATGTAAAGTTAAATTGTTTGATTTTTTTTTTTTTTTTTTTTTTTTTAGGTAGGCATTTATTGCTATGAATTTACCTGTGAGAACTCTTTTTGTTGCAGTACATACATTTTGGTCAGTTGTATTTCCATTTTCATTTGTCTCAAAGCATTTTTTTATTTTTCCTTTGACCAGTTGGTTGTTTAGTAGCATTTTAATATCCACATATTTATGAATTTTCTAGTTTTCTTTTTGTAATTGATTCTTAGTTTCATATCATTGTGTTCAGAAAAGATACTTGATATGATTTCAGTCTTCATAAACTTTTTTTTTTTCAGTCTTAATAAACTTATTAAGACTTATTAAAAAAAAAAAAAAAGACTTATTTTGTGGCCTAACATATGATCTATCCTGGAGAATGCCCCCCCCCTCCCCCCCCGCCGTCTACTTGAGAAGAATGTGTATTGTGTTGCTTTTGGGTGGAATATTCTATATAAATCTGTTAGGTCTATCTAGTCTAATGTGTTATTTATTTATTTATTTATTTATTTTAAATATTTTATTTATTCACGAGAGACAGAGAGAGAGAGAGAGAGGCAGAGACACAGGCAGAGGGAGAAGGAGGCTCCATGCAGGGAGCCCAACGTGGGACTCCATCCTGGGTCTCCAGGATGAGGCCCCAGACTGAAGGTGGCGCTAAACCACTGAGCCACCCGGGCTGCCCCTAATGTGTCATTTAAAGCCAATATTTCTTAATGATTTTCTGTCTGGATTATCCACTGATGTAAATGGGGTAATAAAGTCCTCAAATATTATTGTATTGCTGTCTATTTCTCCCTCTAGGTCTATGAACATTTTCTTTATGTATTTAGGTATTTCTATACTGGATTAATAAATATTTACAAATATTAAATTATATTGTTGGATTGACTTTTGTCATAATGCCCTTTGTCTCTTATTATAGTCTTTACTTTAAAACCTAGTTTGTTTGATGTAAATATAGTGACCCCAGTTTGTTTGGCTTTCGTTTGCATAGAATTCCCTTTTCATCCTTTTACTTCCAGTCTTATTTGTTCTTACATCTGAAGTCTCTTGTAGGAAGCACATGAAATGGCTCTTGTTCTGTTACCTATTTAACTATTCTAGGTTTTATAGTTGGAGAATTTATTCCATTTACACTTAAAGTAATTATTGATAATTATGTACTTATGACATTTTGTTAATTATTTTCTGGATGTTTTATAGTTCCCATCTGTTCCTTTTTTCTTCTCTTGCTCTCTCATTTGTGGTTTGATTTTCTTTAGTATGCTTAGGTTCCTTTATCTTTTGTGTATCTACTATGGGATTTTCCTTTGTGGTTACATGAGGCTTACATATAATAACCCATATATATAGCAATCTATTTTGAGTTGATAACAAGTTAAGTTTGTTTGCATGCTAAAGCTCTACATTTTTACTGTCCTTCCCTTCGCCCTTGTTTTATGTATTTGATATCACATTTTACATTTTTTTATCCTGTGTGCTCCTTAACTAATTTTTGTAGTTATAGTTACTTTTAATTTTTCTTTTTTTTTTTTTGGATATATATTTTTTTTTGTTGGAGTTCAATTTGCCAACATATAGTATAACACCCCGTGCTCATCCGGTCAAGTGCTCCCCTCAGTGCCAGTCACCCAGTCACCCCATCCCCCCTCCCATGTCCCCTTCCACTACTCCTTGTTTGTTTCCCAGAGTTAGGAGTCTCTCATTTTGTCACCCTCTCTGATATTTCACCCTCATTTTCTCCCCTTTCCCCTTTACTCCCTTTCACTATTTTTTATATTCACCAAATGAATGAGACCATATGATGTTTGTCCTTCTCTAATTAACTTACTTCACTCAGCATAATACTCTCCAGTTCTATCCATGTTGAAACAAATGGGTATTCGTCATTTCTAATAGCTGGGTAATATTCCATTGTATACATAGACCACAGTTTCTTTATCCATTCATCTTTCAATGGACACTGAGGCTCCTTCCACAGTTTGGCTATTGTGGACATTGCTGCTATAAACATTGGGGTGCGGGTGTCTCAGTTTTTCACTGCATCTGTATCTATGGGGTAAATCCTCCGCAGTGCAATTGTTGCGTCATAGGGTAGCTCTATTTTTAACTCTTTGAGGAACCTCCACACAGTTTTCCAGAGTGGCTGCACCAGTTCACATTCTGACCAACAGTGTAAGAAGGTTCCCCTTTCTCCATATCCTCTCCAACATTTGTGGTTTCCTGTCTTAATTTTCCCCATTCTCACTGGTGTGAGGTGGTATCTCATTGTGGCTTTGATTTGTATTTCCCTGATGGCCAGTGATGTGGAGCATTTTCTCATGTGCTTGTTGGCCATGTGTATGTCTTCTTTGGTGAAATGTCTGTTCATGTCCTTTGCCCATTTCATGATTGGATTGTTTGTTTCTTGGGTGTTGAGTTTAATAAGTTCTTTATAGATCTTGGTGACTAGCCCTTTATCTGATATATCATTTGCAAGTATCTTTTCCCATTCTGTAGGTTGTCTTTTATTTTTGTTGACAATTTTTTTTGCTGTACAGAAGCTTTTTATCTTGATTAAATCCCAATAGTTAATTTTTACTTCTGTTTCCCTTGCCTTCATAGATGTATCTTGCAAGAAGTTACTGTGGCCACGTTCAAAAAGGGTGTTGCCTGTGTTCTCCTCTAGGATTTCTTTTCTTTTCTCTTTTTTTTTCTTCTTTTCTTTTCTTTTTTCTTTCTTTCTTTCTTTCTTTCTTTCTCTCTCTCTCTCTCTCTCTCTCTCTTTCTGATTTCACCTATTTATTCATGAGAGGGAGAGAGAGAGAGAGAGAGAGAGAGAGAGGCAGAGACAGGCAGAGGGAGAAGCAGGCTCCACATAGGGAGCCCAACGTGGGACTCGATCCTGGGTTGTCAGGATCAGGCCCTGGGCTGAAGGCAGCACTAAACTGCTGAGCCACCCAGGCTGCCCCTCCTCTAGGATTTTGATGGATTCTTGTCTCACATTCAGATCATTCATCCATTTTGAGTTTATCTTTGTGTGTGGTGTAAGAGAATGGTCTAGTTTCATTCTTCTGCACGTGGCTGTCCAATTTCCCCAGCACCATTTATTGAAGAGACTGTCCTTTTCCTAGTGGATAGTCTTTCCTGCTTTGTTGAATATTAGTTGACAATAGAAATGAGGGCCCATTTCTGGGTTCTCTATTCTGTTCCATTGATCTATGTGTCTGTTTTTGGGCCAGTACCACACTGTCTTGAGGATTACAGCTTTGTACTATAACTTGAAATCCGGCATTGTGATGCCTCTAGCTCTGGTTTTCTTTCTCAGCTTTCCCCTGGCTATTTGGGATCTTTTCTGATTCCACAAAAATCTTAAGATTATTTGTTCCAAGTCTCTGAAGAAAGGCCAAGGCATTTTTGATAGGGATTGCATTGAATGTGTAAATTTCCCTGGGTAGCATTGACATTTTCACAATATTAATTCTTCCAATCCGTGAGCATGGAATATTTTTCCATCTCTTTGTGTCTTCCTCAATTTCTTTCAGAAGTGTTCTGTAGTTTTTAGGGTATAGATCCTTTACCTCTTTGGTTAGGTTTATTCCTAGGTAGCTTATGCTTTGGGTGCAATTGTAAATGGGATTGATTCCTTAATTTCTCTTTCTTCAGTCTCATTGTTAGTGTATAGAAATGCCACTGATTTCTGGGCATTTATTTTGTATCCTGCTACACTGCCGAATTGCTGTATGAGTTCTAGCAATCTTGGGGTGGAGTTTTTTGGGTTTTCTGTGTACAGTATCATGTCATCTGTAAAGAGGGAGAGTTTGACTTCTTGGCCAATTTGAATGCCTTTAATTTATTTTTGTTGTCTGATTGCTGAGGCTAGGACTTCTAGTACTATGTTGAATAGCAGTGGTGAGAGTGGACATCCCTGTCCTGTTCCTGATCTTAGGGGAAAGGCTCTCAGTGTTTCCCCATTGAGAATGATATTTGCCGTGGGCTTTTTGTAGATGGCTTTTAAGATGCTGAGGAATGTTCCCTCTATCCCTACACTCTGAAGAGTTTTGATTAAGAATGGATGCTGTATTTTGTCAAATGCTTTCTCTGCATCTTATTGAGAGGATCATATGGTTCTTGTTTTTTCTCTTGTTATGATCTATCACATTGATTGCCTTACAAGTGTTGAACCAGCCTTGCATCCTGGGGATAAATCCCACTTGGTCATGGTGAATAATCTTCTTAATGTACTGTTGGATCCTATTGGCTAGTATCTTGTTGAGAATTTTTGCATCTGTGTTCATCAGGGGGATTGGTCTATAATTCTCCTTTTTGGTGGGGTCTTTGTCTGGTTTTGGAAATAAGGTGATGCTGGCCTCATAAAACGAGTTTCGAAGTATTTTGTCCCTTTCTATCTTTCGGAACAGCTTTAGTAGAATAGGTATTATTTCTTCTTTAAACATTTGATAGAATTCCCCTGGGAAGCCATCTGACCCTGGGTTTTTGTGTCTTGGGAGGTTTTTGATGACTGCTTCAATTTCCTCCCTAGTTATTGGCTTGTTCAGGTTTTCTATTTCTTCCTGTTCATTTTTGTGGTTTGTGGTTTTCCAGAAATGCGTCCATTTCTTCTAGATTGCCTAATTTATTGGCATATAGCTGCTTATAATACATTTCTAAAATCGTTTGTATTTCCTTGGTATTGGTTGTGGTCTCTACTTTTTCATTTGTGATTTTATTAATTTGAGTCTTTTTTCTTTTTAATAAGGATGGCTAATAGTTTATCTTACTAATTCTTTCAAAGAGCCAACTCCTGGTTTGTTGATCTGTTCTACAGTTCTTCTGGTTTCTATTTCATTGAGTTCTGCTCAAGTCTTTATTAACTCTCTTCTCCTTGGTGTAGGTTTTATTTGCTGTGCTTTCTCCAGTGTCTTTAGGTGTGAGCTTAGCTTGTGTATTTGAGTTTTTTCCAATTTTCTGAGGGATGCTCGTATTGCTATGTGTTTCCATCTTAGGACTGCTTTTGATGTATCCCAAAGATTTTGAATGTTTGTATCTTCATTTTCATTAGTTTCCATGAATCTTTTTATTCTTCTCTAATTTCCTGGTTGACCCATTCATCTTTTAGCAGGATGCTCTTTAACGTCCACATGTTTGAGTTTCTTCCAAATTTCTTCTTGTGATTGAGTTCTAGTTTGAAAGCATTATGGTCTGAAAATATGCAGGGGACAATCCCAATCTTTTGGTGTCAGTTGAGACCTGATTTGTGACCCAGTATCTGGTCTATTCTGGAGAAAGTTACATGTGAACTTGAGAAGAATGTGTATTCAGTTGTGTTCGGATGCAAAGTTCTGTATATATCTGTGAAATCCATCTGGTCCAGTGTATCATTTAAAGCTCTTGTTTCTTTCGTGATGTTGTGCTTAGAAGATCTTTCATTTTCAGAAAGTGCCATGTTGATGTCTGCTACTATTAGTGTGTTATTATCTAAGTGTCTCTTTACTTTGGTTATTAATTTATATACTTGGCAGCTCCCACATTAGGGGCATAAATATTCATGATTGTTAGGTCTTCTTGTTGGTTAGACCCTTTAAGTATGATATAGTGTCCCTCAGTCCCTCACCATCTCTTACTACAGTCTTTGGGACAAACTTTAATTTATTGGATATGAGGATTGCTACCCCAGCTTTCTTTGAGGACCATTTGATGGTAAATTGTTCTCCACCCTTTCATATTCAGGCTGGAGGTGTCCTTAGGTCTAAAATGAATCTCTTGTAGACAGCATATAGATGGGTCTTGCTTTTTTATCCAGTCTGAAACTCTGCATCTTTTGATGGGATCATTTAGCTAATTCACGTTGAGAGATACTATTGAAAGATGTGAATTTAGTGTCATCGTAATACCTATTCAGTCTCTGTTTTTGTGGATTATTTCTTTGGGCTTCCTCTTTCTTTTACAGGGACCCCCTTAATGTTTCATGTAGATCTGGTTTGGTGGTCACATATTCTTTCAGTTTTTGCCTATCTTGGGAGCTCTTTATCTCTCCTCCTATTCTGAATGAGAGCCTTGCTGGATAGAGTATTCTTGCTTGCATGTTCTTCTCATTTATTATCCTGAATATATCCTGCCAGCCCTTTCTGGCCTGCCAGGTCTCTGTGGAGGGGTCTGCTGTTAATCTAATATTTCTCCTCATATAAATTAGGGATCTCTTGTCTCTTGCTACTTTAAGGATTTTCTCTTTATCTTTGGAATTTGCAAGTTTCACTATTAAATGTCGAGGTGTTGAACGGTTTTAATTGATTTTGGGGGGGACCTCTTCATCTCCTGGATCTGAATGCCTGTTTCCCTCCCCAAATTAGGGAAGTTCTCAGCTAGGATTTGTTCAAATATGCTTTCTGGCCCTCTGTCCCTCTCGGCACTCTCTGGAACCCCAATTATATGTAGATTTTTCCTTTTGAGGCTATCATTTATTTCCCTTAACCTTTCCTCATGGTCTTTTGTTTTTCTCTTTTTTCCTCAGCCTCCTTCCTTGTCTTCTATGTTCCTCATTTTTTCTTCTACCTCATTAACCCTGTCATTAGGATCTCCAGTTTGGATTGCATCTCATTTAATTGATTTTTAATTTCAGCCTGATTAGATCTAAATTTTGCAGTCATGAAGTCTCTTGATTCCCTTATGCTTTTTTCCAGAGCCACCAGTAGCTTTATAATTGTGCTTCTGAATTGGCTTTTTGACATCGAATTGTAATCCAATTTATGTGTTTCTGATTCTTTCTTTTGAGGTGAGTTCTTCTTTCTAGTCATTTTGCTCAATGCAGAGTGGCTGTATGAGTGGGCTGAGTCAATAATATCAACCACAACCTAAGTAAATTTCACCCTAGATGATTCTGCGGAGGTCAGAGACCAGAATTTAATACAAAGATCAGAATGAAATAAAACAAAAGGACCACTAAAGTGAAGACCAAAATTTAAAGTAGTAAGAAGTAAAAGGCCAAGAATCTGAAGAGAAAAAAAATTAAAAAAAAAAAACTGAAGAAAAAAAACCAGGGTGGACTGGGAGGTGGTGGTGGTGACAAAGTTGTAGTGGAGGGACTATGTAGTCTGCTTGAGGGGTTCTAGAGGGTGATCCTCTAGGACCTGTCATTGAAATATGAAAGTCAAAAAGGAAGAATCTTAAAAATGAAGTGGAGGTAAAATATCGTAGTTAAGGTGGGAAAAGAGAAATAAATTGGAAATTTACATTCTGATATAAAAACAAGTTGTACTGGAAAAAGGAGGAAAAAAAAAATAGGAGGGGTACCCTCTGGTTCTATATACTTAGATCCCTCGACTTCCCCTGGAGCTTTCCAGCACTGCTTGGCCAAGAACCTGTTCTTCCCCTGCCCCTCCAGCTGGTTTCTGGGGGAGGGGCTGCTGTGTTGACTCTCAGGTGTGTGCACCTGGGGGAGCTGCCCCGCCCCGCTGGTGCCAGGCTCAGTGGGAGCTATTGACCCCGTGAGGCCCCTGTTCTCTGGGGCCCTGCCACTCCCAGGCACAGGGTGATACCAGGAGGAACACCACCACTGGCGGTGGCCAGGTCCCCAGCCCTAGAGTCAGCTCCCGCAGTAACCACTGCAGCTCCCAGTCCACACTGGCCAAGGTGCTCCCAGGGTGGGGGGTGCTGATCTGCACAGCCTGGGGGCACCCGGGGCAGGAGCTCCCCACTGTCCTGTGCCCTCCCCGCCTCTGCCTGGGACGGGGGGGGGGGGACACAGGATCCTTGGACCGTGTCCCCCGGGACCCTGGGATCGTACTCCCGGGAGCCCCCAAGGCAGCAGGGTGCAGCCCCCTCCTCCCGGAGCCCCCCCTGACCCACCGGCTTCTCCCCAGGACCCCCAGGCGCGGGCTCCAGCCTTTTACTGAGCTCAGCCCGGGGTGTGTGGGGCGCTCTCCCCCCGCGCCCCTCCTCGGGCAACCCCGGGAGACTGGAGGTGTTCTTGTCCCCTCTGCTGTCCTGCCGGGTTTCCCTGCTGAGCGCCTTTCCCTTGGGGAAGAATCCGGTGCAGATTTTTAAAGTTCCCGCTTCTCCGGGGCTGGGGCCCCCCCTGTCCCCAGGCTCTCACCACCCCCTTAGCCTGGCTCCTCACGGGGCCCCTCCCCCACTGGATTCTTTTTTATTTTTTCTCCACCTTCCTACCTTGCTAGAAGCGAAAACCCTTCTCTCTGAGGCGTTCTAGCTGTTCTCTTTTTAAATCTCAGATTGAGTTTGTAGGTGTTCAGGATGGCTTGAAAGTTATCTAGGTAAGTTGGTGGGGCCCGGTGAGGTGAGGACCCTACTCCTCCGCTGTCTTGCCCCCCCCCCCCCCGCCGCTTTTTTCTTTTAACCTTTATACTAACTTTATAAGTTAGTACCATTACCTTTACTGTATTTTTACCTTTCCTGTGAGATATCTTTCATATCTTTTCTTGTTACTAATTAGCACCTTTTCTTTTCAGCTTGACGAAATCCATATGCCCTTTTATGTAAAGGCAGTTGGCGATGATGTACTTTTTAAGCTTTTGCTTGTCTAGAAAACTCTTTACCTCTTCTTCAGTTCTGAATGATAACTATTCATGTATTCATGGTTGGAAGTTTTTTTCTTTCAGTACTTTCAATCATGCCACTCCCTTCTGGCCTGCAAAGTTTTTACAAAAAAACATCTGCTTGTCCATAACAAGTTGTCTTTCTCTTGTAGCTTTTGAGATTCTCTTTTTTGTGTTTGACTTTTGACATTTTAATTATAATATCTGTTAGTATGGGTCTCCATGGAGTCATCTTATTTGGGACTTTCTGGGCTTCCTGGATCCGGATATCTGGTTACTTCTCTAGGTTAAAAAAGTTTTCAGGCATTATTTCTTCAAATAATTTTTTATCCCTTTATCTCTCTTTTCTCTTTCTGGGATTCCTATAATGAGGATGTTAGTCTTTTGATGTTGTTCCCCAAGGCCCATAAGCTATCTTCCCTTTTTTTCATTATATTTTCTTTCTGCTGTTCTGATTGGGTGAAATCCACTGTCCTATCTTCAAATTAACTGAAAATTTTTTTAAAAAGATTTTATGTATTTATTCATGAGAGACAGAGAGAGGGGCAGAGATATAGGCAGAGGATGAAGCAGACTCCTTGTGGGGAGTCTGATTGGAGACTTGATCCCAGGATCATGATCTGACCCAACCACTGAGCCATCCCCAAGTGTCCCTAACTGAAACTTTTACTTTGTTCATCTAGCCTGCTGCTGAACCACTCTAGTCTGTTTTTAAGTTTGGTTATTGTAGTATTCAGTTCTGTGGCTTTTAGTTGGTACTTTCTAGTATTTTCTATCTCTTTGTTGAAGTCTCACTGTGTTCATTCATTCTTATCCCAAGTTTGGTGAACATCTTTATGACCATTATGTTGAGCTCTATATCAGATAAATTACTTACCCCTGCTTCATTAAGGTTTTTTTTTTTTTCCTGAGGTTTTATCTTGTTCTTTTATTTGGAACATATTCTTCTGTTTCTTCATTTTTTCTTGACTTAGTTTCTCTGTATTAGAAGAAATATCTATCTCTCCCAGTCTTGAAGTGGTGGCCTTGTGTAGGAGATGAATGTTGCCATTCAACCCTGCCTTAGCTCTTGGTTTTCTCTCAGACCTTTGTAAGTGTCTAAGCTACCTATTATATTTTTAATAGCTCCCGGTAGCTGAGGGTATGCCAAAACCTGTTGGTGTCACAAAGGGGAGGATCTCAACCAGCACCTAGATTCAGGCTAATTGGAAGATAGACCATCAGGCAGCAGCTATTAAAGTATGCAAGTATGCATAGTCCTTTGGGATTGTAAGCATAATCCCTGTTGGCTACCAGAGCTAGACAATCTAGAGGTGCCTCTGGGCAGTAATCACAAGAATTGGGGCTCCAGAGTATTATGGGAGGTTTTTTCTGGGAGATGATAGCAAGCTGTTTCAAGGCAGAGGGAGAGTACAAAGATGGCATCCACTGGCTAAATTCCCTGAGTAGCTCCATAGGCCCCTAGGAAGATTGTAAATATAGCATCCACTAGAAAAAGAAAAAAGAAAGAGATTGTGCCTGTTGGCTAGAGCAAGGCAGTGGAAGAGTGTGACAATGCTGCCCACCAGTCTTTTTCCCCAGAGAGGGTTTCAGCAGGCTCTTAAGTGTATCAAATTAGATGTCTGCCGCTCAGGCCAATGCTTCATATAAGCAAGTGAACCTTTTTCACTTAAAGTCTGAGTGCTATCAGCTGCTTCTGAGCTGGGCTCTGGGTGGTTGAGTCTAAGCATGATGTGAGTCCTTTGAGAGCTGTTTCTTAGATTGCTACAGTCTTATGGTGTGAACTCTGTTGGTTTTCAAAGCTCCATGTTTTGGGGGTTCATCTCTCAAGTGCAGATCTTAAAAGTTGGGATGCTGGATATGGGTTCAAATTCTGCTCCTCAAGGACAAGCTCCAGGTTTTGAACTTCCCTCCTGACTATAGGTCTCCACACTTCAGGTGAGGTTTATGGCAACTTATGGCAAGATTGTGTCCTTGCCTCTTTTACCTGCTTTGATGTGGCTTTTTTACCCAATGTGTAGTTGCTGCTTAGCCAGGCTTTAGTTTTTTTCAGAGGAAATTGTTCCATAAGTAGCTGTAGATTTGGTATGTCTGTGGGAAGAGGTGAGTTAAGAATCTTCCTACATCACCATGTTGAACTGGAACCCATCTTTCTTATTTTTTTAAAAAATAATTGTCTTATATTAAAATAATTTCAGACCAACAAAAAATTGCAAAAATAGTGCAAAAACTTCTGTACATCCTTTGCCAGAAAGCTCTTTCAAGCTTTGCCAATTATTCCAATAATGTTTTTATAGCAAAAGCACCCAAGCCAAGATCAGGTGTTGAACCCAGCTGTCATGTTGCTCAATCCTCCTTGAATCTGGATCAGTTCTTCATCTTTTTGTTTTTTTTTTAATTTTAATTTTGTTTTGTGACATTCTTTTCCTGCCTCTCTTTCTGAAGAGTTAATCACTATTCTTAAATTAGCTTAATTAAATCTATTGTGATTTATATCCTCACTGATTATATATGGAACTCTACTAGTTTATATTTTAAACTACATAAATGGTATCATACAGATGCAATCTTTTGTGATTAGGAATCTAATACTGTTTTTTTAAGGATTTATTTATTTATTAATAGAGATGCAGAGAGAGAGAGAGAGAGAGAGAGACACAGGCAGAGGGAGAAGCAGGCTCCATGCAGAGAGCCTGACGTGGGACTCGATCCAGGGTCTCCAGATCATGCCCTGGGCTGCAGGCGGCGCTAAACCGCTGCGCCACCGGGGCTGCCCAGGAATCTAATACTGTTGTTTGTCATGTCTGATGATTCCTTTTATGTCTTGTAGCTTCTTTTTTAAAAAAAACGAACTAATTTTTAGTAATTTTAAAAAAAATTTGCTTCTGTCACAGATCCTTGTGGTTATCCCTGGCCAGAGACCAATTTTTATATGAATTTCTTTCTGGACTTAGAAGTTCCAGGATTATTCAGATATTGTAAATTTGAAACCCAAACCTCCTGGAACACAAATCATGATGATACATTTTCTTGGAAGACCATTTTTCCTCTCTTTTCGGAGTTCATGCCATGACAGAGAAGCTTCTCTGTCCTCTTGGTGTGCTAGGGGGTACATTTTGTCTAATTTATCCTTTCACTGAGGATGCACAACTTCCCAGAGTTTTTTGTTTTTTTTTTTAAGATTTATTTATTTATTCATGAGAAACACACACAGAGAGAGAAGCAGAGACATAGGCAGAGGGAGAAGCAGGCTCCTTGCAGGGAGCCCGATGTGGGACTCAATCCCGGATCCTGGGGTCACACCCTGAGCTGAAGGCAGACCCTCAACCGCTGAGCCACCCAGGTATCCCAACTTCCTAGAGTTTTAACTTATGTATGTAGGGAGAGAGTATGAGGAAGGGCTTATAGTTTCTAATTTCTGCTTTCAGCAAGTGCTCAAAATTTTATCTTCAGTTATCATATGGGTTTAAACATTCCAGTACCTTCCTTACCTATCCCCTCCCCACTATAGACAGGGTCATATTGTGTGCTCCAGGCTCTGATGTTCAGTTCCTTCTTTATTTCTGCTGTTTACGTATTTCCCTCTATTTTTGTAAGCTCAGGCATGCATTAAAAAAATTTCTTTCTGCATCTCACCCACCAGGTGTAGTGGAAGAATTTTCATGTTATCTAGTCTGTTGGTATTAGAGACTGATTGTGATCAGCTCCATTAACAGAAACCTGGGTACAGTGACTTACCCAAATAAGTAAGCTTCACTTACTAGGCAGCTCGGGGGGGGGGGGGGGGGGGGGGGCGGGCGGTGGGCAGCTTTCTTAGTTTCAATTTTGCTGTTCTTAGCATGTAGCTTTCATCCTCTTTTTTCACAAGATGGTTTCATATTTCCAGGCATCACATATATCTTTAAGGTTGAAAAAAGAAAGAAAGGTGAGGAAGAAGGTACTTGCCAACTGAGGCGGCTTTCTCTTTTTTTTAAATCAAGAAAATAACTTTTTCACAAGCCCCATCTAGTAAACTTTCATTTACGTCATTGGCCAGACCTGGGTCATTTGGTTTCTTGTTATACAATAGAGTTTGGTAAATCCAATGTGCCCTGTTTAAAAATACTAATATTTAACAAGCCCCATTGTTATCCTGAACAAAACAGTGGTGCTCTTAGTAAGGAAGAAGGTAAGAATAGTTACAGGACAAACAACTATCAATCTCTGCCATGCTACTGAAGGGCAAGAACTGAAAATCTCCTGGGCTCTTTCTACTACAGTGCAACTTCCTCTCAGTTTTTAGGATGATAAACAGAGCAGCAACAAAACTTGCAGAGCACGGTGCAAAATGAAAGTATGAAGCCCCCCAGTTCAAGGAGCAGGAGGAAAGTGCCATTCAAAGGCACTAAAATAAAAAATAAATTTTGTCTAATTTAAAATGTTATCTAGTCTGTGGTTTCCCTTCTTCTGTGGTTTCTTTTTCAACTTTCATGGTGTTTTTGTTTTTTATTTGATATTTAACATAATTCTAAACAAGAAAAACTAAAAATTTAAATTGTTAGCATGAATTTACTATACATCTTCATATTGTACAATGCCAATTTTAAAATGAAAATATAAGAACATTTAACATGTATGCATAATGATCTTTCGATCATTGACACAATTTGTATCTCATATGGTGTATATGCATTTACGTTTCATTATTACCAAAATAGTGGAAGTGTTGCACAAATCTAATTTAATTTCTCAAATTTTGTTTCTTGATATAGGCACATTGTACCATTATTCTCTACCTTTGGCTTACTAATGAGTGAGGAAAGACTAAAAGGAAGAACTATGGATTGCCCTTTCCTTCTGTCATCCTGTTCCATGGTGTAAGTGATTGCCAGTTTCCATACATACTTGCCTTGTACTCTGGTTGGTCTGTTGGAATTTTTTCTTCATGAAGTATTGCAAACACTGTGTGAGTAGGGAAGCAAGGACCTGCAGTGGACATGTGTATCCAAAAGTGCTGATATGGAAAGATCTCCAAGATGTATTTTTTAAAAGAAGCAAGGTGCAGAACAATTTTTGAGTCCTCTGTGTAAATAAAAAAGGAATGTGTACACTTATATAAGTACATTGTATATGCATAGCTTAAAAAAACAATATAAATAAACTACACTGATTATCTTTTGGGAAAAGGTACAGTGGTAAGGAGTGAGAAGGGTTTGAGCTTTTCACTTTTCATTTGTATCTTTCTTTACTGCTTGGATTTTCAGTCTGTGTATGTACTTATAACATTTTCTATTTTTATTTTTTGGATTTTAGAGTAGCAGTTTTATTGATTTAATAAACAGTTCCTACTCATTAGAAATATTCAAACAGCAGGGGCACCTGGATGGCTCAGCGGTAAGCATTTGCCTTCAGCTCAGGTCATGATTCCTGGGTCCTGCGATGGAGCCTTGCTGAGCAGAGAGCCTGATTCTCCCTCTTTTTCTGCCCTTCCCCAACCCACTTGTGCACACTCTCTCTCTCTCAAATAAAATCTTAAAAAAAAAAAAGTGAATAGCTAAACCTCATGTATTTCTTCTATATGAGAGAGATTAGATACTACAAGATCCCTCTTGGAGTCATTAGAGTAATTTTGTATGAGTTTTTTTTTTTTCCCTTCTTAAAAAACTATCTGTTTCAACCTTAGACATTATCTGTTAAATTATTATATTAAAGGTGAGGTAATGGGAGCTCACATTTTTAAATTTTTCCTTTGTCATCCTACAACCTTACATAGCTTTTATTATTTATATTTTTCAGTCAGGAGTTAAACAGAGAGTCAGCATTAATGTCCAGTGTTATTGGAGGATGTAGGAAAGCAAGTGCTCTCATACACTGTTGGAGGAAGTATATGACCAAGATATTTGAAATGGTAATTTACATATTTGTCAAAATTTACAACATATAAGCTCTTTGACTCAGAAATTCTATTTATAGGAATCTATTCAAAGTCATGTTTTGCAAATATAAGCAAACAAATATTGTCTTGCAATATTGCTTTTTTCCCTAAATTTTTGTTTAAATTCTAGTTAGTTAACATAAAATGTAATATTGATTTCAGGAGTGGAATTTAGTGATTCATCATTTACATATACCACCCAGGACTCATTGTAATAAATGCCCTCCTTAATACTCATCACCCATTTATGGAAAAAAATCCCTAAGCTATATTCTTAAGGGGAAAAAGCAAGTCATATAACATACCTACAGTGTGATTCCATTTATTTATTCATACACCTGCATAGGTACACAATGATACACACAGAGAAAGAGACAAAGAGTGGGAAGGGCCTTGGAGGATAAAGGGGGAAATTTCACATTTAATCATATATACTTGGGCAGCCTGGGTGGCTCAGCGGTTTAGTGCCGCCTTCAGCCCACGATATGATCCTGGAGACCTGGGGTCGAGTCCCACGTCAGGCTCACTGCATGGAGCCTGCTTCTCCCTCTGCCTGTGTCTCTGCTTCTCTTTCTCTCTCTCTCTCTCTCTCTCTCATGAGTGAATAAATAAATATTTTTAAAAAATCATATATACTTAATAACATAACTACTCTAGGATTTTACAACAGAAATGCATTCATTGTATAAAAGAGTGAGGAAGGGGAAAATAAACAGAATTCCAGTTTCTTCTGAAAAATTTATTATGTGAGAACAAGGAATCTAATTTTGTCTGGTATTTCATGTTTAAGAATTAATATAATAATTAAATCTGCATTATGTTTCAAATGAAAAATTTTGTTGCAGTTCACATGACTTAGATATCAGCCATATATTATTAGCCAACAAGCCAAAACATTCCCTCACCTCAAAATGACATAATTTCTTTCCTATTATGCTTAGGATCTTGGAATAATTTAGCTCATCACATCATTTAATCCTGAATAAAAGTGTTATTGGCTGCATTACTCTCTTTCAAAGCATTTGTAGAAATATCTTGCCCTTTATGCCCATGTTTTCACTAGGAGGACTAAATACTTATTCCACTATAAAATAAGGCCTGATTTTAATTTTATTTTGTACTTCAGTTAGTGATACTACTTTGTGACTTGGAATGAAGATAAACAAGTAAGAGTAAAATAACAAGTTAAATGAATGCAACTCACACTAGCAATAAGCTTTCTATCCTGAAAGGTACATATCAGTTATTAACTGATGCTTTGAAGTATGGAAGTAAGAGAGGTATGGAGGTATTGGAGACCCAGTCATCAGAGCGGTGTAAGTATAAATTCTTAAGCTTTCGAGAAAAATTTCAAAAGGACCCACTTAACCTGTTGCTCACCAATCAGATCAACTAGCAGATGCCTATTATGAGCAACCCCTATGATATATTCGGTGGATACCAACAATAAAAGATAGTCCCTTCTGTTAAAGAACAGGCACACATAACATACTGAAGGTCAAATCTAAGAAAGCTTAGCTTTGAAGGCATTTAAGTGGTCAGTGGAGTTATAGATATTCAGAAATCTTGCTAAGAAGCACAAAATATGATCCTCGTGCTCTGGGGGCAAATAATCTGGTTTTATTCACATGCAAAGAAAACCTACACTGTGAGGCTGTGTATTGCCAAGTATTAATTGAGTAGAAGAGAGAAGTGCTATGGGACATCATAGAAGGGACATATTATTACTCCACTATACATGAGGTAGTCAGGTAAACCTGACAGCATGGGAAAGAAGACTGGGTTAAAGATACAGACTCTAGAGTCATTTACATAGATGTGATAGATAAGGTTTCCATCTGGAGATGTACAGAATGAGAAGGAAAGGAGGATTAAAACCTAAAGAAAATAAGAGTGTGTGAAAATGACAGATTAAAAAAATAGAACATCCAGAAATTTAAAATATATTTAAAATAAACATTTTATGGACTGATAGCTTATTAGATACAGAAAAAGAGATATTAATAGATGGAAGAGAGTTCTTAGGAAATTATACAGAAGGCAGCATGGAGAAATAGGGGATGAAAAGTATGAATTAAGAAAACTGAGGCGAGGGGTGCCTGGGTGGTTCAGTCGGTTAAGTCTCTTCCTTTGGCTCAGGTTAGGCCTGTGATAGAACCCCATGGTTAGACTCCCTGCTCAGCAGGGAATCTGCTTGTCCCTCTCCCTCTGTTCCTCCCCTCCACTCATGCCTTCTCTATTTTTCTATTTCTCTCTCAAAATCTCTAAAAAAAAAAAAAAAAAAAGAAAACTGAGGAGTGAGAAAATTATTATCCAGCAAAATTTCCAGAAAGCAAGATAAAAAGGAGAGAGACAAGTTTGATGAAATAATAGTTGATAATTTCCCAGAATTGTTGAAATAATGTCTCAAAGTCAATAATCAGGAGTGTCAAGCTGAATAAATAAAAAGAAATACACCTTAGACATGTTGCAGTGAAATTGTAGTGCAGCAAAGGAAAAACCATCACCTTAGAGTGCCAAATAATGGCACCTTTCAGATAAAGGCAGAGAAAATTTACGTCTCCTAGACCGTCACTGAAAAACTAAAATAGTTACATCAATGTTTTACATTGTTGGAAGATGTACATACGATACATGTACAGTGTAGTAAGTGGTAAAAGTATTAAAACAAGCACAGGAGTAAGAAATGTATCAAAATAGTGATTATCCGTGGGAGAAAGGAAGAAAAAAGAATTGGAATTTTGTTTGTACTTCTTAAGCTAGTATATATGGGCATTCATTATATTCTTATTTATGTGTCTTTTATTGTTTTTTAAGAGCATGAGTAGAGGAGGGGCAGAGGAAGAGGAAGAGAGAATCTTATGCTCAGCAGCTCAGAGCCCAACATGGGGCTCCATCTCATGATTCTGAGATCATGACTTGAGCTGAAATCAAGTCAGTTGCTTAACCAACTGAGCTACCCAGGCACCCCATTATTTTTAAGACTTTTTTTTTTTTTTTGGTCTACTTCAAATATATTTAAAAAGGCAGGAGAAGGTTTTAAGAAAGAAAATGAACGACAATATAAAATATATAAAATATTGCACCAGAAAATGAGACCAGGAAATTCCACAATTTGTATTCTAAAAGGCCACGGAATGTGGTCCAGAGAATTATTTTCCTAGGGAAGGGAGAATGGAGACATCCTTTACAGCCTGCCTACATCTACCCTTTCTCCTTCTTTCCTGTTATAATAGAGGAGTTGTCCTTCTGTCCATTGAAGATCAGGCCTTTCTCTGTTCTGAATCCTATCTCTCCCACCTTTTAAAGACTCCTTTATTTATCCCTTTTCTTTCCTATTATTTTTATTCTCTCCCTTTCTACAAGTTCCCTACCAGCATTTAAACATGCTTAAGTCTCTCCTAGTTTTAAATTCCTAAATTGCCACAAAACCAAAACCTGCCTCTGTTTACTCTCACGATGTTATTCTAACCACTGCCTTATTTATCTCCCTCCCATGTGAGCCAAACATCTTAAAAGAATTATCTCCAATTTGTGTTTCCATGTCTATACCTCCTATTTACCTCTGAAACCACTCTAAATGTAGCTCCTCCCCACCCACCAAACAAAAATTACTCTCCTAAAGGTCACTAGTGACTTCTCTCTCTTATTCTTTTACCATTACTTGGTATTTTGTACCACTTCCTTCTCATTCACCATCATGATAAATGCAGTATTTAGAGAGAATTTGCCATATTCCAGGCACTGTGTTAAGTACTTTATGTGCATTATTTGCTTTTTTCCATATCTCTCTTCCTTTGGCTTCTATGACATAATATTCCTGTGATTTTCCTTCTACTTCTCAAGTGGATATTCTTCAGTTTCTTTACTCATCCTCATCTCTCTGACATTTAATAGATGAAGTTCCTCAAAGGCATCATCTTTATTCCTGTACTCTTCTCACTTTATACCACAGATAATTGCCTCCATTCATATATATCTATGCAGAGATGACTACCTCTTTTATTTTCATTTCATCCATTAATACTTCAACATGTAAATCTTAAAAAGATAATAACTTTTTTTTGGTAAAATATAACCATAATACCATTATTGTACCTAAAACAAAACTAACTGTAGTTCCTTAATATTAGCAAATAGTGAGCAACTTTCCAAATGTCTTATAAATATCATAAAATTTTCTATTTTTTAAAAATTCAGGTTCTAATCAAGTTTTTCCCTTGATACAAATCTTTAATGTTTCTCAGTATTCTCAGGATGAAGAAGAAAATCTGTAACCTGTCCTATAGATTCTGCATGATTTTTTCCTTGCTTATCTAGTCAGCAAGATCAATAGAATCAAATCTGGAAGTCTAAATGTTATGTATGTATGTATGTATTTATTTTTAAAAGATTTTATTTATTTATTCATGAGAGACTCAGAGAGAGGCAGAGGGAGAAGCAGGCTCCATGCAGGGAACCGGATGTGGGACTCGATCCTGGGACTCCAGGATCACGCCCTGGGCCGAAGGCAGGCACTAAACCGCTGAGCCACCCAGGGATCCCCTGGAAATCTAAAAGTTTTACATCCAGTATTTTGAGTTGACATACATCTGATAATATTAAGTAAAAAAGGGAACTGAAACCCTCTTAATGAAATTTGCATCTTTTGGAGTATGTTTTGACCAAAAGAAGGGAGTTGAGAACTGATGAGGGAAGTGATGCAGCTTGCTTATCTAAGGTAAATGGAAGGGCCTTAGTAGACATTATCCTTGGACAGCCTGCCATGTGTGCTCCACAGCAAATTCTCAGGGTTTGGGGGAAATCTAACACAGTTGAAACTGTTTTCTGTGTTATCCTTGGACAATCTCCACAAGCTTCTGACCTCTTTGCAGCTAGTTAATTAGTTTACCTTTCAAGATATGGAAGCAAAACTGTCTTCCTAAACTATCTATCTGCATTTTTTTTTTCCTCATAAGTACAGTTCTTTGTTTTTCCTTGACAATAGTCAAGTGACGGTCTCCCTCTATATGAAAAATTTTGTTTGCAGATAAATAAATGTCTCTGAGTTATTCTTTGGTAATAAAGGCTTGGTCTTGCTCTCAAATCTGTTATTTCTTTACTTTCTCACCTCAATTGGTCAAGATGGAAATACGTAGTATTTTCAGTTTTTTGTTTTTGTTTTTTTTGTCCCTCACCCCTAGTTCCTTTCTATTTTCCAGTTCATCACTCGGATCTGAATCTACTTTCAAAATACATCTTGATAGCAACCACTATAGACTGAGCCCAAACCATCTATCATTTGGACTACTGAAATTCTCTCTCAGTGTTTTTTGTTTTTTGTTTTTTTAAGATTTTATTTATTCATTCAGAGAGAGAGAGAGAGAGAGAGAGAGAGGGAGGGAGGGAGGGAGGGGCGCAGAAACACAGGCAGAGGGAGAAGCAGGCTCCATTCAGCGAGCCCCAGCCCGACGTGGGACTCCATCCCGGGTCTCCAGGATCACGCCCTGGGCTGAAGGCGGCGCTAAACCGCTGCGCTACCGCGGCTGCCCGCCCCCGCCTTTTTTTAAAAAAAAGATTTTATTTATTCATTCATGAAACGCACAGAGAGAGAGAGAGAGTCTCAGTTGGTTCTAATTGTTCTTTCTACATTCACATTCATCTCCTTCCATTTTATCTCCCCACAGGAGTCAGAGTGGGTTTTTTTTTTTTTTAAAGATTTGATTTATTTGATTTATTTTATTTTTTTGAGAGAGAGGACAAGTCAGGAAGGGAGGGCAGGGGGAGAGACAGAAGGTCGGCAGGGAGCCCGATGCAGGTCTTGATTCTAGGATCCTGAAATTGTGACCTGAGCAGAGGGTATATACTCAACTGACTGAGCCACCCAGGAGCCCTGCCAGAGGTTTTTTTTTTTTTTTTTTAAACCTATTACTCATCACATTATCTATCCCTGCTTAGATACTTCAAATGGCTTCCATTATATATGATAAAATGATAAATCATGAATCCTTAACGAGGCCTACTTTTTCACAAGGTCTGCTTGATCTGGCCCCCATAGACCTCTCTAAGCTGATCTGGTATTGTGTGTTTTCCTCATAATTATAGACACACTGCCCTTCTTTGAATTCATTTGGCAGCAAATCTTTTACTACCTCAGGACCTTGACATGTGCTATTCTGTCTTAAATCCCCATTGCTACATTAGAAGTTGGCTTACATATTACTTCCTCAGGCCCTTTGTGAACTTCCTACTAAGTTAAGGATTCTCTTCTAAAGTCCTTTAAACTCTAAACACATTTTATAATTTTAATAGCTTGTATAATAATTTGTTTAATAGCTTATTGCTTACTAGTCTATGAACTCCAAAAGGACAAGGATCATATCAATTTTTAAAAAATTCTGTATAATAAGTGCCTAGCATGTAGCAGGCACTAAATACTTATTTTGAACAAATGAATGAGAGAAGATATATGATAGCATTTAGTACAGCGCCTGACAATAAGGCAATGCTCAAGTTGATTTCCCTTTTTTATTTGAAACATTTACATCATATATTGGCCTTTAATGGAATGTTATTAGTTTTTTTTTTTTTTTTCAAGTTATGTATTTTAAATCTTTTAGATGGCTACAATCATTCCACTAGATGTCAGGCTAACCTAAAAGATTATTTGCTATAAAATTAAAATACTATGATTCCAGTGTTTAATTGAGCTGTTGTTAGATAATTCCTATATTTTTAAATTAATGAAGGGAGAGGCTGTTTTTGTAGATGCTTTTGAAATTGAGGTTGTAATGCTCTATGATTGTATATTGAGCACCAAGAATGTCATCCTCCTATGCTGTAGAAGGTTACAGGGACTTTGGGTTCTTTATCAGAGGATTAAATCCTATCAGTAATAAAATATTCATAAAATATAATGTTAATAGTGGCTAATAATAATTATTTAGCACTAACTATATGCCAGATACTTTGCTAAAAGCTTGTTTTATCTCATTGAATCTCAATTAACAAATTAGGTCAGTAACTAAAAGTATCTCAGTTAATAAAACCAATCCTGTGATATAAAAAGTATTACTAATATTATTTCAAGAACTTGAGTTTGGAGAGGTTAAGCAGGTGTTCTTTAAAACTCTAGGAGAGGGAGGCCTGAGTGGCTCAATTAAGTGTTTACCTTTGGCTCAGGTCATGATCTCAGGGTCCTGGGATCCAGCCCCATGTCAGGCTCCCTGCTCAGCAGGGAGTCTGCTTCTCACTCTCCCTTTCTCTACCTCCTGTTCATACTTTCTGTAGCTCTCTCTCTCTCAAATAAGTAAAATAAGACAAAAAACTCAAATAACATATCAATTCCTTATAAAAAGAATTATTTATAAGAATAAAGAAGATGGGAACTTGTCAACATTCACTGCCACTTGGAATTCAAGATTTTGTTTATGTGACATAAATAAATGATGTTGTTTAGCAGAAGAGATTAGGATTAGGAAGAGATTAAGGGGTGGAAAGAGCATAGATTTGTAATTAGACCTTCAGTATTAACATTTAGCTTTAGTTTGATCTTGGGCAGATTATTTCATATCTTTGAACCTTAGTTCTGTTATCATTTAAATGAAGATAAAATATAATGCCTACCTTACAGTGCTAAAGTAAGGGCTAAATTGGAAAATGTGAAAGTATCTACTACTTTTTGGTATGTAATAAATTGTAGTTCAGTAAATAAACTTTTATTACTTTTGTTACAAATGTCCCAATCTAAGAACAACAGATATTAATTTTGTGGCTACTATGGGTAAAAAAAATTCTCATATTTTGGTCATGGTAGATGAATGTAGCAATGTCTAATAAAATAGCAATGTCAAATCAATACCTGAATGACCAAAATTTATGAATAATTTTCATACAAAGATTAATTATTTAACTTTCAAAATTATTGAGGATATTTCCATTGAGGAGTAGGAATTAAGACTGTGTATCTGCTAGGGGTTCTGGGTGGCTCAGTTGGTTAACTGTCTGACTGTTCAGGTCATGATCTCAGGGTCATGGGATCAAGCCCTATATTGGGCTCCACACTCAACAGGGAGTCTGCTTGAGATTCTCTCTCTCCCTCTCTGCTCCTCCCCCTCTTGTGTACATGTCCTCTCTCTCTTTCAAATAGATGAATAAATCTTTAAAAAAAAAAGATTTCTATATCTCGTAGTTAGCATTTTTTCAAGTATCTTTGGTGGTTGGCTATAATAATGAAAGAGGTAGAGAGAGAAATGAGAATCACCATTTTCTTCCCATGTTTATTACTACTTACCATTTATTTATACTAGTATATTGCTTCTTGCTTATTTCTCATGAATGGCCTCCCAAATCATCGTGACATTTCAGTCTCCTTTACACAAGTTTGAAAGATGAATACTCCTAAAAGTCCAGCTCAAACCATATCAAAACTTGCTCAAGCATCTGCAGTTTCCATTGCCTACCAAAGAAAGTATACACTAGTCTTGGTTAGACTCATGCTGTAGACTGTTTCCCTCATTTTTATTGTGTGTATGCCCTCATATCCAGAGCTGGATCAAGGTATGTGGGCACACACAAACTACTGTCCTTAATCCAACTTTATATTGTAAAAATATTCATAAATTTATTTAATGGGGCTGGAGTGAAATAGATTTTTTTATACTTTAAGAATTTTTTAAATTTAGGAAAATTTAGGAAAATACAAAGAATAGTATAACAATACTTTTATTCCTCTGATATAGAATTAAACATTGTTAATTTTTTTATCATATTTTAGATTTTTCTTAAAAGAGCCAGAACATTACTGTTTAAGCCTTAGGGACCTAAACCAACACCCCAATTCAATTCAGCTTTCTAATTCTGCTGATGCTTCCTCTATGAAGAGTTTAATGTATCTTCTGTGTAAACAATTTTTTAAATACTTTTACTTACTTAAATATGGTATATGTTGTGTGATTTTAGTTTATGTGTATGATGCCATATTGTATCTATCATTTGCAATTTTCCTTACTCATTATTTGAAATCTCTTCAATATAGATTGGAAATATGTATAATTTATTTTTTTTTAAGCTGTTACAAAGGCCCATGTAATGAATAGGTCACATTTTAATTGTCTAGTCCCCTACTGCTGGATACTTAGATTGTTCCTGTTTTTACTGTTAAAAGCCATGCTGTAGTAAATGTCTTCATGTATCATGGAACACAAGTATGAATTTCTTCAGGGGTGATTGGGTGGCTCAGTCAGTGGGGCATCTGCCTTCAGCTCAGGTCATGACCCCAGGGTCCTGGGATTGAGTGCTTCTCCCTCTCCCTCAGCCTGCCACTCTGCCTGCTTGTGCTCTCTCTCTCTCTCTTCCCCTCTGTCAAATAAATAAATAAATACAAACCTTAAAAAAAAAGTTTCTTCTGGGTATCTTCTATGTGTACATACTTTTTATTTTACCAAATACAGCCAAATCGCTGTCAGGAAAAAGTCTCTATTTCCTCCCATCTTCATAAAAAAATATTATTGGGTGGAAATAATATTATCTTGTTGTTTTTTAAAAATCTGCATTTCTCTACCTTCCAGATTGTGACTCTTTTTTCTAAAGTGGTTGGCCTTCTAATTTTCCTTCTCTATGAATTGACTGTTCATATCCTTTGCACATTTTTTGTTGTTGAATTGTTGATATTTTCCCTGTCTCCCTTTTTTTTGAGCCTGAAAATATCTTTTTCCTATTACTATAAACTTTAGTGTCTAAACTGTTTTTTTCATTAAGCTATCTAAAATTTATGTCTAATCCAGATCCAAAGAACTAAACTCAATACTGAGTATCCTTATATATGGATGTGATGTGTTTCTTCATTTATTCAGATCTTTAAATATTTTCTTTAGAAAAGTTTTATAGTTTTCTGCACAATAGTCTTCTACATTTTTGGTTAGATTTTTTTCCCCTGGATATTTTATCGTTTTGTTCATATTGTGAATGAGAATTTAAAAATTACTATTTCTAATTTATTTACTTATAAATAAGAACATTATTGAATTTCATACATTGGATTCTCATATTCATATAGTTTTGGTTGCATCTCTCAGGATTTTTTTTTTAAGAATTTATTTATTTATTCATGAGAGACAAAGAGAGTGAGAGAGGCAGAGGGAGAAGCAGGCTCCATGCAGGGAGCCTGATGTGGGACTTGATTCCGGGACTCCAGGACCACACCCTGGGCTGAAGGCAGGCTAAGCTGCTGAGCCAACCAGGGATCCCCCTCTCACGATTTTCTATGAAGATGGTTATGGTTTCTTTCTTTTTTTTTTTTTAAGGTTTTATTTATTTATTCATGAGAGACACAGAGAGAGTGGCAGAGACACAGGCAGAGGGAGAAGCAGGCTCCACGCAGGGAGCCCAACGTGGGATACGATCCTGGGTCTCCAGGATCACACCCTGGACTGAAGGCGGCGCTAAACCTCTGAGCTACCCGACATGCCCATGGTTTTCAAATAATGACAATTTTGTCACTTTCATCATTATATTGTTATACTTGTCTTTTTACATTTGTTAGTGCCTTTAGCATAATATTGATTAAGAGCAATGCTAGTAGATGTCTTGGTACATTCCTGATGTTAATAGGAATACTTCTCATGTTTTCTAGAAATCATGATGCTTGATATTGAATTGTCTAGATATTTGTTAAAGTTCCTTTTATTTATTTTTTATTTTTTTTATAAATTTTTATTTATTTATGATAGTCACACAGAGAGAGAGGCAGAGACACAGGCAAAGTTCCTTTAAGAAACCAATTCTTTGTTCTTCAAGTTTTTCTCTTTTAAAAATCATGAATAGCTGGTCGAATATGTTAAATACCTTTCTGCATCTATGGAGATATTCAGAATTCTTTTTTTAAAAAATTTTTATTTATTTATGATAGTCACACATACAGAGAGAGAGGCAGAGACACAGGCAGAGGGAGAAGCAGGCTCCATGCACCGGGAGCCCGATGTGGGATTCGATCCCGGGTCTCCAGGATCGCGCCCTGGGCCAAAGGCAGGCGCGAAACCGCTGCGTCACCCAGGGATCCCCAATAGTTAATATAGTGAACTGCTTTAATAGGGTTTCTTTTTTTTTTTAATTTTTATTTATTTATGATAGTCACACACACACACAGAGAGAGAGAGAGAGAGGGAGAGAGGCAGAGACACAGGCAGAGGGAGAAGCAGGCTCCATGCACCGGGAGCCCGACGTCGGATTCGATCCCGGGTCTCCAGGATCGCGCCCTGGGCCAAAGGCAGGTGCCAAACCGCTGTGCCACCCAGGGATCCCTAATAGGGTTTCTTTTTTGTTATTATTATAAGTTTAACTTTTTTATTATTATTGGTTTCTTCATTTCATTTGAAATTCAAGTATAGAATTCAATTAATAATTCTCCTTAATTGTGGATACCCTATTATCATTAGTGCATGGCTCCTCCATTGGATCATTTTACTTATTTTTATCTTACTATCCACAACCCTATTCCATTTATTCTATCCTCAAAGACTTTTGATTTAAGGTGTTTATAATATATCCTGATAAAATAAAGTGTTATTTTTGTGTATGTCTTTGTGTTAATTTATATAAATGGTATTGTCAGTATTGTCTTATAGATCATACTTTGTTTCAGCTCTTTTCACTCTAAATATTTAAGATGTATTTTGTTGCTGTATATGCATATACTATATTACTTCTAAGTGTAGTACGGTATTTTAGATTCTGTATCCATTACATTTGCTTATCTGTTATTCCCTTAAGGATGGACACCTAAAGTAACTTTCAACTTTCTGTAACTACAAAATAATTGTAAATATCCTCATGGTAAATATCCTCATGTAAGTTGTCTTTTGGTTTGTGTGTTAGTTTATACTCAGATGTGTGATTGTTGGAGCATAGGATAATATATGTATATATATGGAATTCATTAAGTATTGTCAGATTATTTTCTGTGATACTGCTTCAGTTACACTCCTCCAGTAGATGATGAGATATCATTTCTTTACTTTCTTACCTACAACTGCTGTTACCTGATTTTTAATTTTTATTAATCTGATGGATGTTAAGGTTTACCTCAATATTACAATTAGTATTTCTCTAATTCTAGGGCATTTCTCTGATTTCTACACCTATTTGCCTTTGAACTTCCTTTAAATGATTTGCTTACTTAAATCCTTTGCCTGTTTTTCTATTGAGATTCCCTGTCTTTTTGTTATTCATTTGCAGCTGTTCTGATGCATGCCAAGTATTGAGCTAGTTTTCCTAATACTATCTGGACATTAGTTGTGGTGTGACTTTACTTTTCTGATAGCTCTAAAAAGAATTGTTGATTTTCAGTTATTTAGCTTTTTGCTTGTTGTGAGGATGGAATGATGACCCCTAAGCTCTTTACATGTGAGACCAGTGCTGTTGACTTTTTATAGATTGACTTTGTGTTTGGTAACTTTGCAGAACTTTCCTACTGGTTTTAATTATTGTTAATTCTAATTGTTACTAGATTTTCTATGTCACTTTCAAATAATTACAGTTTTGTATGTTTCTTTCCAGTTATTGTATCTCCTTTTTATTTTGTTTTATTTTATTTATTTATTCATGAGAGACAGAGAGGGAGGCAGAGACATAGGCAGAGGGAGAAGCAGGCTCCTCCTCACAGGGAGCCTGATGCAGAGCTTGATTCTGGAACCCAGGGATCATGCCCTGAGCCAAAGTCAATCAACTGCTGAGCTACCCAGACGTCCCTCCAGTTATTGTATCTTCTATTCTCTTTTTTTTTCTTACTGCATAGGAATCTTTGCTAAGTGACTGCTAAAGTTCTATGAATCATTTCTCAGTATAGTAGTCATTTAGATAAGAACAAGTTATCTACTGACCCTTTGAGACTTTCATGGTTAACAATAATTTTTAAATGATTTATAGGCTCTTAAGTGATTTATTTTCTTAGGAATTTAGAATTTTCCCTCTCTGGTGTCAAATTTCATATCCCTACTTGAAGATTTAAAACCTCTTTTTAATTTTAAATGTCCAGAATTTAGACATTAAGGTTCACAAAGTTTTCATTTTTAATGAGAATAGTTGAATTATTATATACTTGCATGCATGTATTGAGATGATAATTTTTCTTTTTAATGTATTAATGTGAATTTTGTTGATTTTCTAATATTAAACCACCTTTGGATTCTTGGCATAAATTCAACTTGGTCATAATACATTTTTTAAAAGTTATTAAAATGTATTTTGTTTATTTTTATTATATGTTATTTTTATATATTCTTCTGGATTTGACTTGCTAATGTTTTATGATTTTTTTCACTGACTTTTTCAGATATATAAAATGCTTCCTTTCAGACATTCAAAGAGTTTTTAAAATCCTTCTGCTAAACAAAGGATTTTCTTCTTCTTCTTTTTTTTAATAGATTTTATTTATTTACTTGACAAAGAGAGAGCACAAGCAGGGGGTGTTGCAGACAGAGGGAGAGGGAGAAGCAGGCTCTCCACAGATCAGAGCCCTGGTGCAGGGCTCCATCCCAGGACGCTGGGATCATGAACTGAGCTGAAGGCAGACACCCAACTGAGCCATCAGGTGCCCCACAAAGGATTTTCTTGCAATATAACAGTCGCTCTTTGTCTTTCTCAGAAAAAAAAGATCACACTATTGCTGTATTAATAGCTGAATTTACATTTTACTACAAAATTGTATGTTTCACAGTTAAATTCCTGAAAGGCTGTGTGTTGATTCAGATCACCACTATTAAGTGGTTAGTTCTCATATCAAATCCTCACAATACCATGTGCATATCATATTTTTGTGGATATTTTTTGATGTCACAGGCCAAATTTGGATTTCTTTGAAGGTATGAAAATAATTACTGATTTTTTTTCTTTTATCCCCCCCTATGCTGTACCTTTTATTCCCATCACTTGCTCCATACATGGAAGCCTGTACCTCCCACTCCCCTTTATCTATTTTTCCCATCTCCCTATTCCCCATATTCACTAATTTGTTTAATAAATATTTATTGAATATATGCTATGTATCTAGTACTATTCTAGAAGCTGAGGATACAACATTGAAAAAAAAAAAATCCCTGCCCTGATGGTGCATCATGGTGATGATACTCTTAGGACCTAATAATGTATCAGAATATAAATAGGACTTTACTGTGACATTTCACAATTCATACAAAGTATCATTCTTTCTATCTAATAGTCATTTCATACCTAGGATCAAAACTTTGATATATC